>NW_027258627.1:0-63307 GCF_045791955.1 Oncorhynchus clarkii lewisi
CTCTCCCTCTCGCTCAACTGTTCTCTCTCTCTCTCTCATTCAGACTGTTCTCTCTCTCTCTCTCACTCAGACTGTTCTCTCTCTCTCTCTCGCTCAATGTTCTCTCTCTCTCTCGCTCAATCTCTCTCTCTCTCTCTCTCTCGCTCAGACTGTTCTCTCTCTCTCTCTCACGTTCTCTCTCTCTCTCTCTCTCGCTCACTGTTCTCTCTCTCTCGCTCACTGTTCTCTCTCTCTCTCTCTCTCGCTCACTGTTCTCTCTCTCTCTCGCTCAGACTGTTCTCTCTCCCTCTCGCTCAGACTGTTCTCTCTCCCTCTCGCTCAGACTGTTCTCTCTCCCTCTCGCTCAGACTGTTCTCTCTCCCTCTCGCTCAGACTGTCTCGCTCAGACTGTTCTCTCTCTCGCTCAGACTGTTCTCTCTCTTCTCTCTCTCTCGCTCAGACTGTTCTCTCTCTCGCTCAGACTGTTCTCTCTCTCTCTCTCTCTCTCGCTCAGACTGTTCTCTCTCTCTCTCGCTCACTGTTCTCTCTCTCTCGCTCACTGTTCTCTCTCTCTCTCGCTCAGACTGTTCTCTCTCTCTCGCTCAGACTGTTCTCTCTCTCTCGCTCAGACTGTTCTCTCTCTCTCTCGCTCAGACTGTTCTCTCTCTCTCTCGCTCAGACTGTTCTCTCTCTCTCTCTCTCTCGCTCAGACTGTCTCTCTCTCTCTCTCTCTCGCTCAGACTGTTCTCTCTCTCTCTCACTCAGACTTCTCTCTCTCTCTCGCTCACTGTTCTCTTTCTCTCTCTCACTCAGACTTCTCTCTCTCTCTCTCGCTCACTGTTCTCTCTCTCTCTCTCGCTCACTGTTCTCTCTCTCTCCCTCTCGCTCAGACTGTTCTCTCTCCCTCTCGCTCAGACTGTTCTCTCTCCCTCTCGCTCAGACTGTTCTCTCTCCCTCTCGCTCAGACTGTTCTCTCTCCCTCTCGCTCAGACTGCTCTCTCTCCCTCTCGCTCAGACTGCTCTCTCTCTCCCTCTCGCTCAGACTGCTCTCTCTCTCTCTCGCTCAGACTGTTCTCTCTCTCTCTCTCTCTCTCTCTCTCTCTCGCTCAGACTGTTCTCTCTCTCTCTCTCTCTCTCTCTCTCTCTCTCTCGCTCAGACTGTCTCTCTCTCTCTCTCGCTCAGACTTCTCTCTCTCGCTCTCGCTCAGACTTCTCTCTCTCTCTCTCTCACTCAGACTCTCTCTCTCTCTCTCGCTCAGACTGTTCTCTCTCTCTCGCTCAGACTGTTCTCTCTCTCGCTCAGACTGTTCTCTCTCTCTCTCTTTCGCTCAACTGTTCTCTCTCTCTCTCTCTCGCTCACTGTTCTCTCTCTCCCTCTCGCTCAGACTGTTCTCTCTCCCTCTCGCTCAGACTGTTCTCTCTCCCTCTCGCTCAGACTGTTCTCTCTCCCTCTCGCTCAGACTGTTCTCTCTCCCTCTCGCTCAGACTGTTCTCTCTCCCTCTCGCTCAGACTGTTCTCTCTCTCTCGCTCAGACTGTTCTCTCTCTCTCTCGCTCAGACTGTTCTCTCTCTCTCTCTCGCTCAGACTGTTCTCTCTCTCTCTCTCTCGCTCAGACTTCTCTCTCTCGCTCTCGCTCAGACTTCTCTCTCTCTCTCTCTCGCTCAGACTGTTCTCTCTCTCTCTCTCGCTCAGACTGTTCTCTCTCTCTCGCTCAGACTGTTCTTCTCTCTCTCTCTCGCTCACTGTTCTCTCTCTCTCTCTCTCGCTCACTGTTCTCTCTCTCTCTCTCGCTCACTGTTCTCTCTCTCTCCTTCTCGCTCAGACTGTTCTCTCTCCCTCTCGCTCAGACTGTTCTCTCTCCCTCTCGCTCAGACTGTTCTCTCTCCCTCTCGCTCAGACTGTTCTCTCTCCCTCTCGCTCAGACTGTTCTCTCTCTCTCGCTCAGACTGTCTCTCTCTCTCGCTCAGACTGTTCTCTCTCTCTCTCTCTCGCTCAGACTGTTCTCTCTCTCTCTCTCTCTCCCTCTCCCTCTCGCTCAGACTGTTTCTCTCTCTCTCCCTCTCGCTCAGACTGTTCTCTCTCTCTCTCTCGCTCAGACTGTTCTCTCTCTCTCTCGCTCAGACTGTTCTTTCTCTCTCTCGCTCAGACTGTTCTCTCTCTCTCTCTTGCTCAGACTGTTCTCTCTCTCTCTCTCGCTCAGACTGTTCTCTCTCTCTCTCGCTCAGACTGTTCTCTCTCTCTCTCTCTTGCTCAGACTGTTCTCTCTCTCTCTCTCTCGCTCAGACTGTTCTCTCTCTCTCTCTCTGCTCAGACTGTTCTCTCTCTCTCTCTCTCTCTCGCTCAGACTGTTCTCTCTCTCTCTCGCTCAGACTGTCTCTCTCTCTCTCTCTCTCTCGCTCAGACTGTTCTCTCTCTCTCTCTCTCTGACTGTTCTCTCTCTCTCTCTCTCGCTCAGACTGTTCTCTCTCTCTCTCTCGCTCAGACTGTTCTCTCTCCCTCTCGCTCAGACTGTTCTCTCTCCCTCTCGCTCAGACTGTTCTCTCTCTCTCGCTCAGACTGTTCTCTCTCCCTCTCGCTCAGACTGTTCTCTCTCTCTCTCTCGCTCAGACTGTTCTCTCTCTCTCTCTCGCTCAGACTGTTCTCTCTCTCTCTCTCGCTCAGACTGTTCTCTCTCTCTCTCGCTCTACTGTTCTCTCTCTCTCTCTCTCTCGCTCAGACTGTTCTCTCTCTCTCTCTCTCAGAATGTTCTCTCTCTCTCGCTCAGACTGTTCTCTCTCTCTCGCTCAGACTGTTCTCTCTCTCAGACTGTTCTCTCTCTCTCTCGCTCAGACTTCTCTCTCTCTCTCTCTCGCTCAGACTGTTCTCTCTCTCTCTCTCGCTCAGACTGTTCTCTCTCTCTCTCTCGCTCACTGTTCTCTCTCTCTCTCTCTCTCTCGCTCACTGTTCTCTCTCTCTCCCTCTCGCTCAGACTGTTCTCTCTCCCTCTCGCTCAGACTGTTCTCTCTCCCTCTCGCTCAGACTGTTCTCTCTCTCTCGCTCAGACTGTTCTCTCTCTCTCGCTCAGACTGTTCTTTTTCTCTCTCTCGCTCAGACTGTTCTCTCTCTCTCTTGCTCAGACTGTTCTCTCTCTCTCTCGCTCAGACTGTCTCTCTCTCTCTCGCTCAGACTGTTCTCTCTCTCTCTCTTGCTCAGACTGTTCTCTCTCTCTCTCTCTCGCTCAGACTGTTCTCTCTCTCTCTCTGTTCAGACTGTTCTCTCTCTCTCTCTCTCTCGCTCAGACTGTTCTCTCTCTCTCTCGCTCAGACTGTTCTCTCTCTCTCTCTCTCTCTCGCTCAGACTGTTCTCTCTCTCTCTCTCTCGCTCAGACTGTTCTCTCTCTCTCTCTCTCTGACTGTTCTCTCTCTCTCGCTCAGACTGTTCTCTCTCTCTCTCTCGCTCAGACTGTTCTCTCTCCCTCTCGCTCAGACTGTTCTCTCTCCCTCTCGCTCAGACTGTCTCTCTCTCTCTCGCTCAGACTGTTCTCTCTCCCTCTCGCTCAGACTGTTCTCTCTCTCTCTCTCGCTCAGACTGTTCTCTCTCTCTCTCTCGCTCAGACTGTCTCTCTCTCTCTCTCGCTCAGACTGTTCTCTCTCTCTCTCTCGCTCTACTGTTCTCTCTCTCTCTCGCTCAGACTGTTCTCTCTCTCTCTCGCTCAGAATGTTCTCTCTCTCTCTCGCTCAGACTGTCTCTCTCTCTCTCGCTCAGACTGTTCTCTCTCTCAGACTGTCTCTCTCTCTCTCTCGCTCAGACTTCTCTCTCTCTCTCTCTCGCTCAGACTGTTCTCTCTCTCTCTCTCGCTCAGACTGTTCTCTCTCTCTCTCTCTCTCGCTCACTGTTCTCTCTCTCTCTCTCTCTCTCGCTCACTGTTCTCTCTCTCTCCCTCTCGCTCAGACTGTTCTCTCTCCCTCTCGCTCAGACTGTTCTCTCTCCCTCTCGCTCAGACTGTTCTCTCTCCCTCTCGCTCAGACTGTTCTCTCCCTCTCGCTCAGACTGTTCTCTCTCTCTCTCGCTCAGACTGTTCTCTCTCTCTCGCTCAGACTGTTCTCTCTCTCTCGCTCAGACTGTTCTCTCTCTCTCTCTCTCTCGCTCAGACTGTTCTCTCTCTCTCTCGCTCAGACTGTTCTCTCTCTCTCTCGCTCAGACTGTTCTCTCTCTCTCTCTCTCGCTCAGACTGTTCTCTCTCTCTCTCTCGCTCAGACTGTTCTCTCTCTCTCTCTCTCGCTCAGACTGTTCTCTCTCTCTCTCTCTCGCTCAGACTTCTCTCTCTCTCTCGCTCAGACTTCTCTCTCTCGCTCTCGCTCAGACTTCTCTCTCTCTCTCTCTCGCTCAGACTGTCTCTCTCTCTCAGACTGTTCTCTCTCTCTCTCTCGCTCAGACTTCTCTCTCTCTCTCTCTCGCTCAGACTGTTCTCTCTCTCTCTCTCGCTCAGACTGTTCTCTCTCTCTCTCTCTCGCTCACTGTTCTCTCTCTCTCTCTCTCTCTCGCTCACTGTTCTCTCTCTCTCCCTCTCGCTCAGACTGTTCTCTCTCCCTCTCGCTCAGACTGTTCTCTCTCCCTCTCGCTCAGACTGTTCTCTCTCCCTCTCGCTCAGACTGTTCTCTCCCTCTCGCTCAGACTGTTCTCTCTCTCTCTCGCTCAGACTGTTCTCTCTCTCTCGCTCAGACTGTTCTCTCTCTCTCGCTCAGACTGTTCTCTCTCTCTCTCGCTCAGACTGTTCTCTCTCTCTCTCGCTCAGACTGTTCTCTCTCTCTCTCTCTCTCGCTCAGACTGTTCTCTCTCTCTCTCTCGCTCAGACTGTCTCTCTCTCTCTCTCTCGCTCAGACTGTTCTCTCTCTCTCTCTCTCGCTCAGACTTCTCTCTCTCTCTCTCGCTCAGACTTCTCTCTCGCTCTCGCTCAGACTTCTCTCTCTCTCTCTCTCGCTCAGACTTCTCTCTCTCTCTCGCTCAGACTGTTCTCTCTCTCTCTCTCTCTCGCTCAGACTGTTCTCTCTCTCTCTCTCTCGCTCACTGTTCTCTCTCTCTCTCTCTCGCTCACTGTTCTCTCTCTCTCTCTCTCGCTCACTGTTCTCTCTCTCTCCCTCTCGCTCAGACTGTTCTCTCTCCCTCTCGCTCAGACTGTTCTCTCTCCCTCTCGCTCAGACTGTTCTCTCTCCCTCTCGCTCAGACTGTTCTCTCTCCCTCTCGCTCAGACTGTTCTCTCTCTCTCTCGCTCAGACTGTTCTCTCTCTCTCTCTCTCGCTCAGACTGTCTCTCTCTCTCTCTCTCGCTCAGACTGTTCTCTCTCTCTCTCTCTCGCTCAGACTGTTCTCTCTCTCTCTCTGTTCAGACTGTTCTCTCCCTCTCTCTCTCGCTCAGACTGTTCTCTCTCTCTCTCTCTCGCTCAGACTGTTCTCTCTCTCTCTCTCTCTTGCTCAGACTGTTCTCTCTCTCTCGCTCAGACTGTCTCTCTCTCTCTCTCTCAGACTGTTCTCTCTCTCTCTCTCTCGCTCAGACTGTTCTCTCTCTCTCTCTCTCGCTCAGACTGTTCTCTCTCTCTCCCTCTCGCTCAGACTGTTCTCTCTCCCTCTCGCTCAGACTGTTCTCTCTCCCTCTCGCTCAGACTGTTCTCTCTCCCTCTCGCTCAGACTGTTCTCTCTCTCTCTCGCTCAGACTGTCTCTCTCTCTCGCTCAGACTGTTCTCTCTCTCTCGCTCAGACTGTTCTCTCTCTCTCTCTCTCTCTCGCTCAGACTGTTCTCTCTCTCTCTCACTCAGACTGTTCTCTCTCTCTCTCGCTCAGACTGTTCTCTCTCTCTCTCTCTCAGACTGTTCTCTCTCTCTCGCTCAGACTGTTCTCTCTCTCTCTCTCTCGCTCAGACTGTTCTCTCTCTCTCTCTCGCTCAGACTGTTCTCTCTCTCTCTCTCGCTCAGACTCTCTCTCTCTCTCTCTCGCTCAGACTTCTCTCTCTCGCTCTCGCTCAGACTTCTCTCTCTCTCTCTCGCTCAGACTTCTCTCTCTCTCTCTCGCTCAGACTGTTCTCTCTCTCTCTCTCGCTCAGACTGTTCTCTCTCTCTCTCTCTCGCTCACTGTCTCTCTCTCTCTCTCGCTCACTGTTCTCTCTCTCTCTCTCGCTCACTGTTCTCTCTCTCTCCCTCTCGCTCAGACTGTTCTCTCTCCCTCTCGCTCAGACTGTTCTCTCTCCCTCTCGCTCAGACTGTTCTCTCTCCCTCTCGCTCAGACTGTTCTCTCTCTCTCTCGCTCAGACTGTTCTCTCTCTCTCGCTCAGACTGTTCTCTCTCTCTCTCTCTCGCTCAGACTGTTCTCTCTCTCTCTCTCTCGCTCAGACTTCTCTCTCTCGCTCTCGCTCAGACTCTCTCTCTCTCTCTCTCGCTCAGACTTCTCTCTCTCTCTCTCTCGCTCAGACTGTTCTCTCTCTCTCTCGCTCAGACTGTTCTCTCTCTCTCTCTCGCTCACTGTCTCTCTCTCTCTCTCTCTCGCTCACTGTTCTCTCTCTCTCTCTCTCGCTCACTGTTCTCTCTCTCTCCCTCTCGCTCAGACTGTTCTCTCTCCCTCTCGCTCAGACTGTTCTCTCTCCCTCTCGCTCAGACTGTTCTCTCTCCCTCTCGCTCAGACTGTTCTCTCTCTCTCTCGCTCAGACTGTTCTCTCTCTCTCGCTCAGACTGTTCTCTCTCTCTCTCTCTCGCTCAGACTCTCTCTCTCTCTCTCTCTCTCTCTCTCTCTCTCTCCCTCTCCCTCTCGCTCAGACTGTTCTCTCTCTCTCCCTCTCGCTCAGACTGTTCTCTCTCTCTCTCGCTCAGACTGTTCTCTCTCTCTCGCTCAGACTGTCTCTCTCTCTCTCTCTCGCTCAGACTGTTCTCTCTCTCTCTCTCTCGCTCAGACTGTTCTCTCTCTCTCTCTCTGTTCAGACTGTTCTCTCCCTCTCTCTCTCGCTCAGACTGTTCTCTCTCTCTCTCTCTCGCTCAGACTGTTCTCTCTCTCTCTCTCTCGCTCAGACTGTTCTCTCTCCCTCTCGCTCAGACTGTTCTCTCTCCCTCTCGCTCAGACTGTTCTCTCTCCCTCTCGCTCAGACTGTTCTCTCTCTCTCTCTCGCTCAGACTGTTCTCTCTCTCTCTCTCGCTCAGACTGTTCTCTCTCTCTCTCTCAGACTGTTCTCTCTCTCTCTCTCAGACTGTTCTCTCTCTCTCTCGCTCAGACTGTTCTCTCTCTCTCTCGCTCAGAATGTTCTCTCTCTCTCTCGCTCAGACTGTTCTCTCTCTCTCTCGCTCAGACTGTTCTCTCTCTCAGACTGTTCTCTCTCTCTCTCTCTCGCTCAGACTTCTCTCTCTCGCTCTCGCTCAGACTTCTCTCTCTCTCTCTCTCGCTCAGACTGTTCTCTCTCTCTCTCTCGCTCAGACTGTTCTCTCTCTCTCTCTCTCGCTCACTGTTCTCTCTCTCTCCCTCTCGCTCAGACTGTTCTCTCTCCCTCTCGCTCAGACTGTTCTCTCTCCCTCTCGCTCAGACTGTTCTCTCTCCCTCTCGCTCAGACTGTTCTCTCTCCCTCTCGCTCAGACTGTTCTCTCTCCCTCTCGCTCAGACTGTTCTCTCTCTCTCTCGCTCAGACTGTTCTCTCTCTCTCGCTCAGACTGTTCTCTCTCTCTCTCTCTCTCCCTCAGACTGTTCTCTCTCTCTCTCTCTCGCTCAGACTGTTCTCTCTCTCTCTCTCTCTCGCTCAGACTGTTCTCTCTCTCTCTCTCTCGCTCAGACTGTTCTCTCTCTCTCTCTCTCTCGCTCAGACTGTCTCTCTCTCTCTCTCTCGCTCAGACTATTCTCTCTCCCTCTCGCTCAGACTGTTCTCTCTCCCTCTCGCTCAGACTGTTCTCTCTCTCTCTCGCTCAGACTGTTCTCTCTCTCTCTCGCTCAGACTGTTCTCTCTCTCTCTCTCGCTCAGACTGTTCTCTCTCTCTCTTGCTCAGACTGTTCTCTCTCTCTCTCGCTCAGACTGTCTCTCTCTCTCTCGCTCAGACTGTTCTCTCTCTCTCGCTCAGACTGTTCTCTCTCTCTCGCTCAGACTGTTCTCTCTCTCTCTCTCGCTCAGACTGTTCTCTCTCTCTCTCTCTCGCTCAGACTGTTCTCTCGCTCTCTCTCTCTCGCTCAGACTGTTCTCTCTCTCTCTCTCTCGCTCAGACTGTCTCTCTCTCTCTCTCGCTCAGACTGTTCTCTCTCGCTCAGACTGTTCTCTCTCGCTCAGACTGTTCTCTCTCGCTCAGACTGTTCTCTCTCTCTCTCTCGCTCAGACTGTTCTCTCTCTCTCTCTCTCTCTCTCTCTCTCTCTCTCTCTCTCTCTCCCTCTCTCCCTCTCCCTCTCGCTCAGACTGTTCTCTCTCTCTCCCTCTCGCTCAGACTGTTCTCTCTCTCCCTCTCGCTCAGACTGTCTCTCTCTCTCTCTCGCTCAGACTGTTCTCTCTCTCTCTCGCTCAGACTGTCTCTCTCTCTCTCTCTCGCTCAGACTGTTCTCTCTCTCTCTCTCTCGCTCAGACTTTTCTCTCTCTCTCTCTCTGTTCAGACTGTTCTCTCCCTCTCTCTCTCGCTCAGACTGTTCTCTCTCTCTCTCTCTCGCTCAGACTGTTCTCTCTCTCTCTCTCTCTCACTCAGACTGTCTCTCTCTCTCTCTCTCGCTCAGACTGCTCTCTCTCTCTCTCTCTCTCAGACTGAGCGAGAGAGAGAGAGAGAGAACAGTCTGAGAGAGAGAGAGAGAGAGAGAACAGTCTGAGCGAGAGAGAGAGAGAGAGAACAGACTGTTCTCTCTCTCTCTCTCTCGCTCAGACTGTTCTCTCTCCCTCTCGCTCAGACTGTTCTCTCTCCCTCTCGCTCAGACTGTTCTCTCTCTCTCTCTCGCTCAGACTGTTCTCTCTCCCTCTCGCTCAGACTGTTCTCTCTCTCTCTCTCGCTCAGACTGTTCTCTCTCTCTCTCTCGCTCAGACTGCTCTCTCTCTCTCTCTCTCTCTCTCCCTCTCCCTCTCGCTCAGACTGTTCTCTCTCTCTCCCTCTCGCTCAGACTGTTCTCTCTCTCCCTCTCGCTCAGACTGTTCTCTCTCTCTCTCTCGCTCAGACTGTTCTCTCTCTCTCTCGCTCAGACTGTTCTCTCTCTCTCTCTCTCGCTCAGACTGTTCTCTCTCTCTCTCTCTCTCGCTCAGACTGTTCTCTCTCTCTCTCTCTGTTCAGACTGTTCTCTCCCTCTCTCTCTCGCTCAGACTGTTCTCTCTCTCTCTCTCTCGCTCAGACTGTTCTCTCTCTCTCTCTCTCTCGCTCAGACTGTTCTCTCTCTCTCTCTCGCTCAGACTGTTCTCTCTCTCTCTCTCTCTCTCAGACTGTTCTCTCTCTCTCTCGCTCAGACTGTTCTCTCTCTCTCCCTCTCGCTCAGACTGTTCTCTCTCCCTCTCGCTCAGACTGTTCTCTCTCCCTCTCGCTCAGACTGTCTCTCTCTCTCTCTCGCTCAGACTGTTCTCTCTCCCTCTCGCTCAGACTGTCTCTCTCTCTCTCTCGCTCAGACTGTTCTCTCTCTCTCTCTCGCTCAGACTGTTCTCTCTCTCTCTCGCTCAGACTGTTCTCTCTCTCTCGCTCTACTGTTCTCTCTCTCTCTCGCTCAGACTGTTCTCTCTCTCTCTCTCTCTCAGACTGTTCTCTCTCTCTCTCTCGCTCAGACTTCTCTCTCTCGCTCTCGCTCAGACTTCTCTCTCTCTCTCTCTCACTCAGACTTCTCTCTCTCTCTCTCGCTCAGACTGTTCTCTCTCTCTCTCGCTCAGACTGTTCTCTCTCCCTCTCGCTCAGACTGTTCTCTCTCCCTCTCGCTCAGACTGTTCTCTCTCCCTCTCGCTCAGACTGTTCTCTCTCCCTCTCGCTCAGACTGTTCTCTCTCTCTCGCTCAGACTGTTCTCTCTCTCTCGCTCAGACTCTTCTCTCTCTCTCGCTCAGACTGTTCTCTCTCTCTCTCGCTCAGACTGTTCTCTCTCTCTCTCGCTCAGACTGTTCTCTCTCTCTCTCGCTCAGACTGTTCTCTCTCTCTCTCGCTCAGACTGTTCTCTCTCTCTCGCTCAGACTGTTCTCTCTCTCTCTCTCTCGCTCAGACTGTTCTCTTTCTCTCTCTCGCTCAGACTGTTCTCTCTCTCTCTCTCGCTCAGACTGTTCTCTCTCTCTCTCTCGCTCAGACTTCTCTCTCTCGCTCTCGCTCAGACTTCTCTCTCTCGCTCTCGCTCAGACTTCTCTCTCTCTCTCTCTCGCTCAGACTTCTCTCTCTCTCTCTCTCGCTCAGAGTGTTCTCTCTCTCTCTCGCTCAGACTGTTCTCTCTCTCTCTCTCTCGCTCACTGTTCTCTCTCTCTCTCTCTCGCTCACTGTTCTCTCTCTCTCTCTCTCGCTCACTGTTCTCTCTCTCTCCCTCTCGCTCAGACTGTTCTCTCTCCCTCTCGCTCAGACTGTTCTCTCTCCCTCTCGCTCAGACTGTTCTCTCTCCCTCTCGCTCAGACTGTTCTCTCTCCCTCTCGCTCAGACTGTTCTCTCTCTCTCTCGCTCAGACTGTTCTCTCTCTCTCGCTCAGACTGTTCTCTCTCTCTCTCTCTCTCGCTCAGACTGTTCTCTCTCTCTCTCTCTCTCTCGCTCAGACTGTTCTCTCTCTCTCTCTCTCTCGCTCAGACTGTCTCTCTCTCTCTCTCTCTCGCTCAGACTGTCTCTCTCTCTCTCTCTCGCTCAGACTATTCTCTCTCCCTCTCGCTCAGACTGTTCTCTCTCCCTCTCGCTCAGACTGTTCTCTCTCTCTCTCGCTCAGACTGTTCTCTCTCTCTCTCGCTCAGACTGTTCTCTCTCTCTCGCTCAGACTGTTCTCTCTCTCTCTTGCTCAGACTGTTCTCTCTCTCTCTCGCTCAGACTGTTCTCTCTCTGTCTCTCGCTCAGACTGTTCTCTCTCTCTCGCTCAGACTGTTCTCTCTCTCTCGTTTAGACTGTTCTCTCTCTCTCTCTCTCGCTCAGACTGTTCTCTCGCTCTCTCTCTCGCTCATACTGTTCTCTCTCTCTCTCGCTCAGACTGTCTCTCTCTCTCTCGCTCAGACTGTTCTCTCTCTCTCTCGCTCAGACTGTTCTCTCTCTCTCTCGCTCAGACTGTTCTCTCTCTCTCTCGCTCAGACTGTTCTCTCTCTCTCGCTCAGACTGTTCTCTCTCTCTCTCGCTCAGACTGTTCTCTCTCTCTCGCTCAGACTGTCTCTCTCTCTCTCGCTCAGACTGTTCTCTCTCTCTCTCGCTCAGACTGTTCTCTCTCTCTCGCTCAGACTGTCTCTCTCTCTCTCTCGCTCAGACTGTTCTCTCTCTCTCGCTCAGACTGTTCTCTCTCTCTCGCTCAGACTGTTCCCTCTCTCTCTCGCTCAGACTGTTCTCTCTCTCTCTTGCTCAGACTGTTCTCACTCTCTCTCTCGCTCAGACTGTCTCTCTCTCTCTCTCTCGCTCTCGCTCAGACTGTTCTCTCTCTCTCTCGCTCAGACTGTTCTCTCTCTCTCTCTCGCTCAGACTGTCTCTCTCTCTCGCTCAGACTGTTCTCTCTCGCTCAGACTGTTCTCTCTCTCTCGCTCAGACTGTTCTCTCTCTCTCTCGCTCAGACTTTTCTCTCTCTCTCTCGCTTAGACTGTTCTCTCTCTCTCTCGCTCAGACTGTTCTCTCTCTCTCTCGCTCAGACTGTTCTCTCTCTCTCGCTCAGACTGTCTCTCTCTCTCTCTCTCAGACTGTTCTCTCTCTCTCTCAGACTTCTCTCTCTCTCTCGCTCAGACTTCTCTCTCTCGCTCAGACTTCTCTCTCTCTCGCTCAGACCTCTCTCTCTCTCTCTCTCGCTCACTGTTCTCTCTCCCTCTCGCTCAGACTGTTCTCTCTCCCTCTCGCTCAGACTGTTCTCTCTCTCTCGCTCAGACTGTTCTCTCTCTCTCTCGCGCTCAGACTGTTCTCTCTCTCTCTCTCGCTCAGACTGTTCTCTCGCTCTCTCTCTCTCGCTCAGACTGTTCTCTCTCTCTCTCTCGCTCAGACTGTCTCTCTCTCTCTCTCGCTCAGACTGTCTCTCTCTCTCTCGCTCAGACTGTTCTCTCTCGCTCAGACTGTTCTCTCTCTCTCGCTCAGACTGTTCTCTCTCTGTCTCTCGCTCAGACTGTTCTCTCTCTGTCTCTCGCTCAGACTGTTCTCTCTCTCTCGCTCAGACTGTTCTCTCTCTCTCGTTCAGACTGTCTCTCTCTCTCTCGTTCAGACTGTTCTCTCTCTCTCTCTCTCGCTCAGACTGTTCTCTCGCTCTCTCTCTCTCGCTCATACTGTTCTCTCTCTCTCTCGCTCAGACTGTTCTCTCTCTCTCTCGCTCAGACTGTTCTCTCCCTCTCTCGCTCAGACTGTTCTCTCTCTCTCTCTCGCTCAGACTGTCTCTCTCTCTCTCTCGCTCAGACTGTTCTCTCTCTCTCGCTCAGACTGTTCTCTCTCTCTCTCGCTCAGACTGTTCTCTCTCCATCAGACTGTTCTCTCTCTCGCTCAGACTGTCTCTCTCTCTCTCGCTCAGACTGTTCTCTCTCTCTCTCGCTCAGACTGTTCTCTCTCTCTCTCGCTCAGACTGTTCTCTCTCTCTTGCTCAGACTGTTCCCTCTCTCTCGCTCAGACTGTTCTCTCTCTCTCTTGCTCAGACTGTTCTCACTCTCTCTCTCGCTCAGACTGTTCTCTCTCTCTCTCGCTCAGACTGTTCTCTCTCTCTCTCTCTCTCAGACTGGTCTCTCTCTCTCTCGCTCAGACTGTTCTCTCTCTCTCGCTCAGACTGTTCTCTCTCGCTCAGACTGTTCTCTCTCTCTCAGACTGTTCTCTCTCTCTCTCGCTCAGACTTTTCTCTCTCTCTCTCGCTTAGACTGTTCTCTCTCTCTCTCGCTCAGACTGTTCTCTCTCTCTCGCTCAGACTGTTCTCTCTCTCTCGCTCAGACTGTTCTCTCTCTCTCTCTCTCAGACTGTTCTCTCTCTCTCTCAGACTTCTCTCTCTCTCTCGCTCAGACTTCTCTCTCTCTCTCGCTCAGACTCTCTCTCTCTCTCGCTCAGACTTCTCTCTCTCTCGCTCAGACCTCTCTCTCTCTCTCTCGCTCACTGTTCTCTCTCCCTCTCGCTCAGACTGTTCTCTCTCCCTCTCGCTCAGAGTGTTCTCTCTCTCTCGCTCAGACTGTTCTCTCTCTCTCTCTCGCTCAGACTGTTCTCTCTCTCTCTCTCTCGCTCAGACTGTTCTCTCGCTCTCTCTCTCTCGCTCAGACTGTTCTCTCTCTCTCTCTCTCGCTCAGACTGTTCTCTCTCTCTCTCTCGCTCAGACTGTTCTCTCTCTCTCACGCTCAGACTGTTCTCTCTCGCTCAGACTGTTCTCTCTCTCTCTCGCTCAGACTGTTCTCTCTCTCTCTCGCTCAGACTGTTCTCTCTCTGTCTCTCGCTCAGACTGTTCTCTCTCTCTCGCTCAGACTGTTCTCTCTCTCTCGTTTAGACTGTTCTCTCTCTCTCTCTCTCGCTCAGACTGTTCTCTCGCTCTCTCTCTCGCTCATACTGTTCTCTCTCTCGCTCAGACTGTTCTCTCTCTCTCTCGCTCAGACTGTCTCTCTCTCTCGCTCAGACTGTTCTCTCTCTCTCTCTCGCTCAGACTGTTCTCTCTCTCTCTATCGCTCAGACTGTTCTCTCTCTCTCGCTCAGACTGTTCTCTCTCGCTCAGACTGTTTCTCTCTCTCTCGCTCAGACTGTTCTCTCTCTCTCTCGCTCAGACTGTTCTCTCTCTCTCTCGCTCAGACTGTTCTCTCTCTCTCTCGCTCAGACTGTTCTCTCTCTCTCGCTCAGACTGTTCTCTCTCTCTTGCTCAGACTGTTCCCTCTCTCTCTCGCTCAGACTGTTCTCTCTCTCTCTTGCTCAGACTGTTCTCACTCTCTCTCTCGCTCAGACTGTTCTCTCTCTCTCTCTCTCTCGCTCAGACTGTTCTCTCTCTCTCTCGCTCAGACTGTTCTCTCTCTCTCTCGCTCAGACTGTTCTCTCTCGCTCAGACTGTTCTCTCTCGCTCAGACTGTTCTCTCTCGCTCAGACTGTTCTCTCTCTCTCGCTCAGACTTTTCTCTCTCTCTCGCTTAGACTGTTCTCTCTCTCTCTCGCTCAGACTGTTCTCTCTCTTTCTCGCTCAGACTGTTCTCTCTCTCTCGCTCAGACTGTTCTCTCTCTCTCTCTCAGACTGTTCTCTCTCTCTCTCAGACTTCTCTCTCTCTCTCGCTCAGACTTCTCTCTCTCTCTCGCTCAGACTTCTCTCTCTCTCTCGCTCAGACTTCTCTCTCTCTCGCTCAGACCTCTCTCTCTCTCTCTCGCTCACTGTTCTCTCTCCCTCTCGCTCAGACTGTTCTCTCTCCCTCTCGCTCAGACTGTTCTCTCTCTCTCGCTCAGACTGTCTCTCTCTCTCTCTCGCTCAGACTGTCTCTCTCTCTCTCTCTCGCTCAGACTGTTCTCTCGCTCTCTCTCTCTCGCTCAGACTGTCTCTCTCTCTCTCTCGCTCAGACTGTTCTCTCTCTCTCTCTCGCTCAGACTGTTCTCTCTCTCTCTCTCTCACGCTCAGACTGTTCTCTCTCGCTCAGACTGTTCTCTCTCTCTCTCGCTCAGACTGTTCTCTCTCTCTCGTTTAGACTGTTCTCTCTCTCTCTCTCTCGCTCAGACTGTTCTCTCTCTCTCGTTGAGACTGTTCTCTCTCTCTCTCTCTCGCTCAGACTGTTCTCTCGCTCTCTCTCTCTCGCTCATACTGTTCTCTCTCTCGCTCAGACTGTTCTCTCTCTCTCTCGCTCAGACTGTTCTCTCTCTCTCTCGCTCAGACTGTTCTCTCTCTCTCTCTCGCTCAGACTGTTCTCTCTCTCTCTATCGCTCAGACTGTTCTCTCTCTCTCGCTCAGACTGTTCTCTCTCGCTCAGACTGTTCTCTCTCTCTCTCACTCAGACTGTTCTCTCTCTCTCTCGCTCAGACTGTTCTCTCTCTCTCTCGCTCAGACTGTTCTCTCTCTCTTGCTCAGACTGTTCCCTCTCTCTCGCTCAGACTGTTCTCTCTCTCTCTTAGTCAGACTGTTCTCACTCTCTCTCTCGCTCAGACTGTTCTCTCTCTCTTGCTCAGACTGTTCCCTCTCTCTCTCGCTCAGACTGTTCTCTCTCTCTCTTAGTCAGACTGTTCTCACTCTCTCTCTCGCTCAGACCTCTCTCTCTCTCTCTCTCGCTCACTGTTCTCTCTCCCTCTCGCTCAGACTGTTCTCTCTCCCTCTCGCTCAGACTGTTCTCTCTCTCTCGCTCAGACTGTTCTCTCTCTCTCTCGCGCTCAGACTGTTCTCTCTCTCTCTCTCTCGCTCAGACTGTTCTCTCGCTCTCTCTCTCTCGCTCAGACTGTTCTCTCTCTCTCTCTCTCGCTCAGACTGTTCTCTCTCTCTCTCTCGCTCAGACTGTTCTCTCTCTCTCGCTCAGACTGTTCTCTCTCGCTCAGACTGTTCTCTCTCTCTCGCTCAGACTGTTCTCTCTCTGTCTCTCGCTCAGACTGTTCTCTCTCTGTCTCTCGCTCAGACTGTTCTCTCTCTCTCGCTCAGACTGTTCTCTCTCTCTCGTTCAGACTGTTCTCTCTCTCTCGTTCAGACTGTTCTCTCTCTCTCTCTCTCGCTCAGACTGTTCTCTCGCTCTCTCTCTCTCGCTCATACTGTTCTCTCTCTCTCTCGCTCAGACTGTTCTCTCTCTCTCGCTCAGACTGTTCTCTCCCTCTCTCGCTCAGACTGTCTCTCTCTCTCTCTCGCTCAGACTGTTCTCTCTCTCTCTCTCGCTCAGACTGTTCTCTCTCTCTCGCTCAGACTGTTCTCTCTCTCTCTCGCTCAGACTGTTCTCTCTCCATCAGACTGTTCTCTCTCTCGCTCAGACTGTCTCTCTCTCTCTCGCTCAGACTGTTCTCTCTCTCTCTCGCTCAGACTGTTCTCTCTCTCTCTCGCTCAGACTGTTCTCTCTCTCTTGCTCAGACTGTTCCCTCTCTCTCTCGCTCAGACTGTTCTCTCTCTCTCTTGCTCAGACTGTTCTCACTCTCTCTCTCGCTCAGACTGTTCTCTCTCTCTCTCTCGCTCAGACTGTTCTCTCTCTCTCTCTCGCTCAGACTGTTCTCTCTCTCTCTCGCTCAGACTGTTCTCTCTCTCTCGCTCAGACTGTTCTCTCTCGCTCAGACTGTTCTCTCTCTCTCAGACTGTTCTCTCTCTCTCTCGCTCAGACTTTTCTCTCTCTCTCTCGCTTAGACTGTTCTCTCTCTCTCTCGCTCAGACTGTTCTCTCTCTCTCTCGCTCAGACTGTTCTCTCTCTCTCGCTCAGACTGTTCTCTCTCTCTCTCTCTCAGACTGTTCTCTCTCTCTCTCAGACTCTCTCTCTCTCTCGCTCAGACTTCTCTCTCTCTCTCGCTCAGACTTCTCTCTCTCTCTCGCTCAGACTTCTCTCTCTCTCGCTCAGACATCTCTCTCTCTCTCTCGCTCACTGTTCTCTCTCCCTCTCGCTCAGACTGTTCTCTCTCCCTCTCGCTCAGAGTGTTCTCTCTCTCTCGCTCAGACTGTTCTCTCTCTCTCTCTCGCTCAGACTGTTCTCTCTCTCTCTCTCTCGCTCAGACTGTTCTCTCGCTCTCTCTCTCTCGCTCAGACTGTCTCTCTCTCTCTCTCTCGCTCAGACTGTTCTCTCTCTCTCTCTCGCTCAGACTGTTCTCTCTCTCTCACGCTCAGACTGTTCTCTCTCGCTCAGACTGTCTCTCTCTCTCTCGCTCAGACTGTCTCTCTCTCTCTCGCTCAGACTGTTCTCTCTCTGTCTCTCGCTCAGACTGTTCTCTCTCTCTCGCTCAGACTGTTCTCTCTCTCTCGTTTAGACTGTTCTCTCTCTCTCTCTCTCTCTCGCTCAGACTGTTCTCTCGCTCTCTCTCTCTCGCTCATACTGTTCTCTCTCTCGCTCAGACTGTTCTCTCTCTCTCTCGCTCAGACTGTTCTCTCTCTCTCTCGCTCAGACTGTTCTCTCTCTCTCTCTCGCTCAGACTGTCTCTCTCTCTCTATCGCTCAGACTGTTCTCTCTCTCTCGCTCAGACTGTTCTCTCTCGCTCAGACTGTTCTCTCTCTCTCTCGCTCAGACTGTTCTCTCTCTCTCTCGCTCAGACTGTTCTCTCTCTCTCTCGCTCAGACTGTTCTCTCTCTCTCTCGCTCAGACTGTTCTCTCTCTCTCTCGCTCAGACTGTTCTCTCTCTCTTGCTCAGACTGTTCCCCTCTCTCTCGCTCAGACTGTTCTCTCTCTCTCTTGCTCAGACTGTTCTCACTCTCTCTCTCGCTCAGACTGTTCTCTCTCTCTCTCTCTCTCGCTCAGACTGTTCTCTCTCTCTCTCGCTCAGACTGTCTCTCTCTCTCTCGCTCAGACTGTTCTCTCTCGCTCAGACTGTTCTCTCTCGCTCAGACTGTTCTCTCTCGCTCAGACTGTCTCTCTCTCTCTCGCTCAGACTTTTCTCTCTCTCTCTCGCTTAGACTGTTCTCTCTCTCTCTCTCTCAGACTGTTCTCTCTCTTTCTCGCTCAGACTGTTCTCTCTCTCTCGCTCAGACTGTTCTCTCTCTCTCTCTCTCTCAGACTGTTCTCTCTCTCTCTCAGACTTCTCTCTCTCTCTCGCTCAGACTTCTCTCTCTCTCTCGCTCAGACTTTCTCTCTCTCTCTCGCTCAGACTTCTCTCTCTCTCGCTCAGACCTCTCTCTCTCTCTCTCGCTCACTGTTCTCTCTCCCTCTCGCTCAGACTGTTCTCTCTCCCTCTCGCTCAGACTGTTCTCTCTCTCTCGCTCAGACTGTTCTCTCTCTCTCTCTCGCTCAGACTGTTCTCTCTCTCTCTCTCTCGCTCAGACTGTTCTCTCGCTCTCTCTCTCTCGCTCAGACTGTTCTCTCTCTCTCTCTCTCGCTCAGACTGTTCTCTCTCTCTCTCTCGCTCAGACTGTTCTCTCTCTCTCTCTCACGCTCAGACTGTTCTCTCTCGCTCAGACTGTTCTCTCTCTCTCTCGCTCAGACTGTTCTCTCTCTCTCGTTTAGACTGTTCTCTCTCTCTCTCTCTCGCTCAGACTGTTCTCTCTCTCTCGTTTAGACTGTTCTCTCTCTCTCTCTCTCGCTCAGACTGTTCTCTCGCTCTCTCTCTCTCGCTCATACTGTTCTCTCTCTCGCTCAGACTGTTCTCTCTCTCTCGCTCAGACTGTTCTCTCTCTCTCTCGCTCAGACTGTTCTCTCTCTCTCTCTCGCTCAGACTGTTCTCTCTCTCTCTATCGCTCAGACTGTTCTCTCTCTCTCGCTCAGACTGTTCTCTCTCGCTCAGACTGTTCTCTCTCTCTCTCGCTCAGACTGTTCTCTCTCTCTCTCGCTCAGACTGTTCTCTCTCTCTCTCACTCAGACTGTTCTCTCTCTCTCTCGCTCAGACTGTTCTCTCTCTCTCTCGCTCAGACTGTTCTCTCTCTCTTGCTCAGACTGTTCCCTCTCTCTCTCGCTCAGACTGTTCTCTCTCTCTCTTAGTCAGACTGTTCTCACTCTCTCTCTCGCTCAGACTGTTCTCTCTCTCTCTCTCTCTCGCTCAGACTGTTCTCTCTCTCTCTCGCTCAGACTGTTCTCTCTCTCTCTCGCTCAGACTGTTCTCTCTCTCTCGCTCAGACTGTTCTCTCTCGCTCAGACTGTTCTCTCTCTCGCTCAGACTGTTCTCTCTCTCTCTCGCTCAGACTGTTCTCTCTCTCTCGCTCAGACTGTTCTCTCTCTCTCGCTCAGACTGTTCTCTCTCTCTCTCTCTCTCAGACTGTTCTCTCTCTCTCTCAGACTTCTCTCTCTCTCTCGCTCAGACTCTCTCTCTCTCTCGCTCAGACTTCTCTCTCTCTCGCTCAGACCTCTCTCTCTCTCTCTCGCTCACTGTTCTCTCTCCCTCTCGCTCAGACTGTTCTCTCTCCCTCTCGCTCAGACTGTTCTCTATCTCTCGCTCAGACTGTTCTCTCTCTCTCGCTCAGACTGTTCTCTCTCTCTCTCTCTCGCTCAGACTGTTCTCTCTCTCTCTCGCTCAGACTGTCTCTCTCTCTCTCGCTCAGACTGTTCTCTCTCTCTCTCGCTCAGACTGTTCTCTCTCTCTCTCGCTCAGACTGTTCTCTCTCTTTCTCTCGCTCAGACTGTTCTCTCTCTCTCTCTCTCTCGCTCAGACTTCTCTCTCTCGCTCTCGCTCAGACTCTCTCTCTCTCTCTCTCGCTCAGACTTCTCTCTCTCTCTCTCTCGCTCAGACTTCTCTCTCTCTCTCTCTCGCTCAGACTGTCTCTCTCTCTCTCTCGCTCAGACTGTCTCTCTCTCTCTCTCTCGCTCACTGTTCTCTCTCTCTCTCTCTCGCTCACTGTTCTCTCTCTCTCTCTCTCGCTCACTGTTCTCTCTCTCTCCCTCTCGCTCAGACTGTTCTCTCTCTCTCCCTCTCGCTCAGACTGTTCTCTCTCCCTCTCGCTCAGACTGTTCTCTCTCTCTCTCGCTCAGCCTGGTCTCTCTCTCTCTCGCTCAGACTGTTCTCTCTCTCTCGCTCAGACTGTTCTCTCTCTCTCTCTCTCTCGCTCAGACTGTTCTCTCTCTCTCTCTCTCGCTCAGACTGTTCTCTCTCTCTCTCTCTCGCTCAGACTGTTCTCTCTCTCTCTCTCTCGCTCAGACTGTTCTCTCTCCCTCTCGCTCAGACTGTTCTCTCTCCCTTTCGCTCAGACTGTTCTCTCTCCCTTTCGCTCAGACTGTTCTCTCTCTCTCTCTCTCGCTCAGACTGTTCTCTCTCTCTCGCTCAGACTGTTCTCTCTCTCTCTCGCTCAGACTGTTCTCTCTCTCTCTTGCTCAGACTGTTCTCTCTCTCTCGCTCAGACTGTTCTCTCTCTCTCTCGCTCAGACTGTTCTCTCTCTCGCTCAGACTGTTCTCTCTCTCTCTCGCTCAGACTGTTCTCTCTCTCTCGCTCAGACTGTTCTCTCTCTCTCTCGCTCAGACTGTTCTCTCTCTCTCGCTCAGACTGTTCTCTCTCTCTTGCTCAGACTGTTCCCTCTCTCTCTCGCTCAGACTGTTCTCTCTCTCTCTTGCTCAGACTGTTCTCTCTCTCTCTCGCTCAGACTGTCTCTCTCTCTCTCTCTCTCGCTCAGACTGTTCTCTCTCTCTCTCTCTCTCGCTCAGACTGTTCTCTCTCTCTCTCGCTCAGACTGTTCTCTCTCTCTCGCTCAAACTGTTCTCTCTCTCTCTCGCTCAGACTGTTCTCTCTCTCTCGCTCAGACTGTTCTCTCTCTCTCGCTCAGACTGTTCTCTCTCTCTCTCGCTCAGACTTTTCTCTCTCTCTCTCGCTTAGACTGTCTCTCTCTCTCTCGCTCAGACTGTTCTCTCTCTCTCTCTCGCTCAGACTGTTCTCTCTCTCTCGCTCAGACTGTTCTCCCTCTCTCTCTCTCTCAGACTGTTCTCCCTCTCTCGCTCAGACTTCTCTCTCTCTCGCTCAGACCTCTCTCTCTCTCGCTCACTGTTCTCTCTCCCTCTCGCTCAGACTGTTCTCTCTCCCTCTCGCTCAGACTGTTCTCTCTCTCTCGCTCAGACTGTTCTCTCTCTCTCTCGCTCAGACTTTTCTCTCTCTCTCTCGCTTAGACTGTCTCTCTCTCTCTCGCTCAGACTGTTCTCTCTCTCTCTCGCTCAGACTGTTCTCTCTCTCTCGCTCAGACTGTTCTCCCTCTCTCTCTCTCTCAGACTGTTCTCTCTCTCTCGCTCAGACTTCTCTCTCTCTCGCTCAGACCTCTCTCTCTCTCTCTCGCTCACTGTTCTCTCTCCCTCTCGCTCAGACTGTTCTCTCTCCCTCTCGCTCAGACTGTTCTCTCTCTCTCGCTCAGACTGTCTCTCTCTCTCGCTCAGACTGTTCTCTCTCTCTCTCTCTCGCTCAGACTGTTCTCTCTCTCTCTCTCTCAGACTGTTCTCTCTCTCTCTCGCTCAGACTGTTCTCTCTCTCTCTCGCTCAGACTGTTCTCTCTCTCTCTTGCTCAGACTGTTCTCTCTCTCTCTCGCTCAGACTGTTCTCTCTCTCTCTCGCTCAGACTGTTCTCTCTCTCTCGCTCAGACTGTTCTCTCTCTCTCGCTCAGACTGTTCTCTCTCTCTCTCTCGCTCAGACTGTTCTCTCTCTCTCTCTCGCTCAGACTGTTCTCTCTCTCTCTCTCTCGCTCAGACTGTTCTCTCGCTCTCTCTCTCTCGCTCAGACTGTTCTCTCTCTCTCTCTCTCGCTCAGACTGTTCTCTCTCTCTCTCTCGCTCAGACTGTTCTCTCTCTCTCTCTCTCGCTCAGACTGTTCTCTCTCTCTCTCTCGCTCAGACTGTTCTCTCTCGCTCAGACTGTTCTCTCTCTCTCTCGCTCAGACTGTTCTCTCTCTCGCTCAGACTGTTCTCTCTCTCTCTCTCGCTCAGACTGTTCTCTCTCTCTCTCTCGCTCAGACTGTTCTCTCTCTGTCTCTCGCTCAGACTGTTCTCTCTCTGTCTCTCGCTCAGACTGTTCTCTCTCTCTCGCTCAGACTGTTCTCTCTCTCTCGTTTAGACTGTTCTCTCTCTCTCTCTCTCGCTCAGACTGTTCTCTCGCTCTCTCTCTCTCGCTCATACTGTTCTCTCTCTCTCTCGCTCAGACTGTTCTCTCTCTCTCTCGCTCAGACTGTTCTCTCTCTCTCTCGCTCAGACTGTTCTCTCTCTCTCTCGCTCAGACTGTTCTCTCTCTCTCTCTCGCTCAGACTGTACTCTCTCTCTCTCGCTCACTGTTCTCTCTCTCTCTCTCTCGCTCACTGTTCTCTCTCTCTCTCTCTCGCTCACTGTTCTCTCTCTCTCCCTCTCGCTCACTGTTCTCTCTCTCTCCCTCTCGCTCAGACTGTTCTCTCTCCCTCTCGCTCAGACTGTTCTCTCTCCCTCTCGCTCAGACTGTTCTCTCTCCCTCTCGCTCAGACTGTTCTCTCTCCCTCTCGCTCAGACTGTTCTCTCTCCCTCTCGCTCAGACTGTTCTCTCTCCCTCTCGCTCAGACTGTTCTCTCTCTCTCTCGCTCAGATTGTCTCTCTCTCGCTCAGACTGTTCTCTCTCTCTCTCTCTCTCGCTCAGACTGTTCTCTCTCTCTCTCTCTCTCGCTCAGACTGTTCTCTCTCTCTCTCTCTCGCTCAGACTGTTCTCTCTCTCCCTCTCGCTCAGACTGTTCTCTCTCCCTCTCGCTCAGACTGTTCTCTCTCCCTCTCGCTCAGACTGTTCTCTCTCCCTCTCGCTCAGACTGTTCTCTCTCCCTCTCGCTCAGACTGTTCTCTCTCGCTCAGACTGTTCTCTCTCTCTCTCGCTCAGACTGTTCTCTCTCTCTCTCTCGCTCAGACTGTTCTCTCTCTCTCTCGCTCAGACTGTTCTCTCTCTCTCTCGCTCAGACTGTTCTCTCTCTCTCTCGCTCAGACTGTTCTCTCTCTCTCTCGCTCAGACTGTTCTCTGTCTCTCGCTCAGACTGTTCTCTCTCTCTCTCGCTCAGACTGTTCTCTCTCTCTCTCTCTCGCTCAGACTGTTGTCTCTCTCTCTCGCTCAGACTGTTCTCTCTCTCTCGCTCAGACTGTTCTCTCTCTCTCTTGCTCAGACTGTTCTCTCTCTCTCTCTCTCGCTCAGACTGTTCTCTCTCTCTCTCGCTCACTGTTCTCTCTCTCTCTCTCTCGCTCACTGTTCTCTCTCTCTCCCTCTCGCTCAGACTGTTCTCTCTCCCTCTCGCTCAGACTGTTCTCTCTCCCTCTCGCTCAGACTGTTCTCTCTCCCTCTCGCTCAGACTGTTCTCTCTCCCTCTCGCTCAGACTGTTCTCTCTCCCTCTCGCTCAGACTGTTCTCTCTCCCTCTCGCTCAGACTGTCTCTCTCTCTCTCGCTCAGACTGTTCTCTCTCTCTCGCTCAGACTGTCTCTCTCTCTCTCTCTCGCTCAGACTGTTCTCTCTCTCTCTCTCTCGCTCAGACTGTCTCTCTCTCTCTCTCTCGCTCAGACTGTTTTCTCTCTCCCTCTCGCTCAGACTGTTCTCTCTCCCTCTCGCTCAGACTGTTCTCTCTCCCTCTCGCTCAGACTGTTCTCTCTCCCTCTCGCTCAGACTGTTCTCTCTCGCTCAGACTGTTCTCTCTCTCTCTCGCTCAGACTGTTCTCTCTCTCTCGCTCAGACTGTTCTCTCTCTCTCTTGCTCAGACTGTTCTCTCTCTCTCTCGCTCAGACTGTTCTCTCTCTCTCTCGCTCAGACTGTTCTCTGTCTCTCGCTCAGACTGTTCTCTCTCTCTCTCGCTCAGACTGTTCTCTCTCTCTCTCGCTCAGACTGTTCTCTCTCTCTCTCGCTCAGACTGTTCTCTCTCTCTTGCTCAGACTGTTCCCTCTCTCTCTCGCTCAGACTGTTCTCTCTCTCTCTTGCTCAGACTGTTCTCTCACTCTCTCTCTCTCGCTCAGACTGTTCTCTCTCTCTCTCGCTCAGACTGTTCTCTCTCTCTCTCGCTCAGACTGTTCTCTCTCTCTCGCTCAGACTGTTCTCTCTCTCTCGCTCAGACTGTTCTCTCTCTCTCGCTCAGACTGTTCTCTCTCTCTCGCTCAGACTGTCTCTCTCTCTCTCGCTCAGACTTTTCTCTCTCTCTCTCGCTTAGACTGTTCTCTCTCTCTCTCTCGCTCAGACTGTTCTCTCTCTCTCTCGCTCAGACTGTTCTCTCTCTCGCTCAGACTGTCTCTCTCTCTCTCTCTCTCAGACTGTTCTCTCTCTCTCTCTCAGACTTCTCTCTCTCTCTCGCTCAGACTTCTCTCTCTCTCGCTCAGACTTCTCTCTCTCTCGCTCAGACTTCTCTCTCTCTCGCTCAGACTTCTCTCTCTCTCGCTCAGACCTCTCTCTCTCTCGCTCAGACTGTTCTCTCTCTCTCGCTCAGACTGTTCTCTCTCTCTCGCTCAGACTGTTCTCTCTCTCTCTCGCTCAGACTGTTCTCTCTCTCTCTCGCTCAGACTGTTCTCTCTCTCTCTCGCTCAGACTGTTCTCTCTCTCGCTCAGACTGTTCTCTCTCTCTCTCGCTCAGACTGTTCTCTCTCTCTCTCTCGCTCAGACTGTTCTCTCTCTGTCTCTCGCTCAGACTGTTCTCTCTCTCTCGCTCAGACTGTTCTCTCTCTCTCTCTCTCGCTCAGACTGTTCTCTCGCTCTCTCTCTCTCGCTCATACTGTTCTCTCTCTCTCTCGCTCAGACTGTTCTCTCTCTCTCGCTCAGACTGTTCTCTCTCTCTCGCTCAGACTGTTCTCTCTCTCTCGCTCAGACTGTTCTCTCTCTCTCTCTCTCGCTCAGACTGTTCTCTCTCTCTCTCGCTCAGACTGTTCTCTCTCTCTCTCGCTCAGACTGTTCTCTCTCTCTCTCGCTCAGACTGTTCTCTCTCTCTCTTGCTCAGACTGTTCTCTCTCTCTCGCTCAGACTGTTCTCTCTCTCTCTCGCTCAGACTGTTCTCTCTCTCTCTCTCGCTCAGACTGTTCTCTCTCTCTCGCTCAGACTGTTCTCTCTCTCTCGCTCAGACTGTTCTCTCTCTCTCTCTCGCTCAGACTGTTCTCTCTCTCTCTCTCTCGCTTAGACTGTTCTCTCTCTCTCTCGCTCAGACTGTTCTCTCTCTCTCTCGCTCAGACTGTTCTCTCTCTCTCGCTCAGACTGTTCTCCCTCTCTCTCTCTCTCAGACTGTTCTCTCTCTCTCGCTCAGACTTCTCTCTCTCTCGCTCAGACCTCTCTCTCTCTCTCTCGCTCACTGTTCTCTCTCCCTCTCGCTCAGACTGTTCTCTCTCCCTCTCGCTCAGACTGTTCTCTCTCTCTCGCTCAGACTGTTCTCTCTCTCTCGCTCAGACTGTTCTCTCTCTCTCTCTCTCGCTCAGACTGTTCTCTCTCTCTCTCTCTCAGACTGTTCTCTCTCTCTCTCGCTCAGACTGTTCTCTCTCTCTCTCGCTCAGACTGTTCTCTCTCTCTCTTGCTCAGACTGTTCTCTCTCTCTCTCGCTCAGACTGTCTCTCTCTCTCTCGCTCAGACTGTTCTCTCTCTCTCTCGCTCAGACTGTTCTCTCTCTCTCGCTCAGACTGTTCTCTCTCTCTCTCGCTCAGACTGTCTCTCTCTCTCTCTCGCTCAGACTGTTCTCTCTCTCTCTCTCTCGCTCAGACTGTTCTCTCGCTCTCTCTCTCTCGCTCAGACTGTCTCTCTCTCTCTCTCTCGCTCAGACTGTTCTCTCTCTCTCTCTCGCTCAGACTGTTCTCTCTCTCTCTCTCGCTCAGACTGTCTCTCTCTCTCTCTCGCTCAGACTGTTCTCTCTCGCTCAGACTGTTCTCTCTCTCTCGCTCAGACTGTTCTCTCTCTCGCTCAGACTGTTCTCTCTCTCTCTCTCGCTCAGACTGTTCTCTCTCTCTCTCGCTCAGACTGTTCTCTCTCTGTCTCTCGCTCAGACTGTTCTCTCTCTGTCTCTCGCTCAGACTGTTCTCTCTCTCTCGCTCAGACTGTTCTCTCTCTCTCGTTTAGACTGTTCTCTCTCTCTCTCTCTCGCTCAGACTGTTCTCTCGCTCTCTCTCTCTCGCTCATACTGTTCTCTCTCTCTCGCTCAGACTGTTCTCTCTCTCTCTCGCTCAGACTGTTCTCTCTCTCTCGCTCAGACTGTCTCTCTCTCTCGCTCAGACTGTTCTCTCTCTCTCTCTCTCTCAGACTGTTCTCTCTCTCTCTCTCTCTCAGACTGTTCTCTCTCTCTCTCTCTCAGACTCTCTCTCTCTCTCGCTCAGACTCTCTCTCTCTCTCGCTCAGACTTCTCTCTCTCGCTCAGACTCTCTCTCTCTCTCTCTCGCTCACTGTTCTCTCTCCCTCTCGCTCAGACTGTTCTCTCTCCCTCTCGCTCAGACTGTTCTCTCTCTCTCGCTCAGACTGTTCTCTCTCTCTCTCGCTCAGACTGTTCTCTCTCTCTCTCGCTCAGACTGTTCTCTCTCTCTCGCTCAGACTGTTCTCTCTCTCGCTCAGACTGTTCTCTCTCTCTCGCTCAGACTGTTCTCTCTCTCTCTCGCTCAGACTTTTCTCTCTCTCTCTCGCTTAGACTGTTCTCTCTCTCTCTCTCGCTCAGACTGTTCTCTCTCTCTCGCTCAGACTGTTCTCTCTCTCTCGCTCAGACTGTCTCTCTCTCTCTCTCTCAGACTGTTCTCTCTCTCTCTCTCAGACTTCTCTCTCTCTCTCGCTCAGACTTCTCTCTCTCTCGCTCAGACTTCTCTCTCTCGCTCAGACTTCTCTCTCTCTCGCTCAGACTTCTCTCTCTCGCTCAGACCTCTCTCTCTCTCTCGCTCAGACTGTCTCTCTC
Source organism: Oncorhynchus clarkii lewisi (assembly GCF_045791955.1). Taxonomy (NCBI): domain Eukaryota; kingdom Metazoa; phylum Chordata; class Actinopteri; order Salmoniformes; family Salmonidae; genus Oncorhynchus; species Oncorhynchus clarkii. The sequence continues at coordinate 26,386 of NW_027258627.1, forward strand.
TCGCTCAGACTGTTCTCTCTCTCGCTCAGACTGTTCTCTCTCTCTCTCGCTCAGACTGTCTCTCTCTCTCTCGCTCAGACTGTTCTCTCTCTCTCTCGCTCAGACTGTTCTCTCTCTCGCTCAGACTGTTCTCTCTCTCTCTCGCTCAGACTGTTCTCTCTCTGTCTCTCGCTCAGACTGTTCTCTCTCTGTCTCTCGCTCAGACTGTTCTCTCTCTCTCGCTCAGACTGTTCTCTCTCTCTCTCTCTCTCTCAGACTGTTCTCTCGCTCTCTCTCTCTCGCTCATACTGTTCTCTCTCTCTCTCGCTCAGACTGTTCTCTCTCTCTCTCGCTCAGACTGTCTCTCTCTCTCGCTCAGACTGTTCTCTCTCTCTCGCTCAGACTGTTCTCTCTCTCTCTCTCTCGCTCAGACTGTTCTCTCTCTCTCTCGCTCAGACTGTTCTCTCTCTCTCGCTCAGACTGTTTCTCTCTCTCTCGCTCAGACTGTTCTCTCTCTCTTGCTCAGACTGTTCTCTCTCTCTCTCGCTCAGACTGTTCTCTCTCTCTCTCGCTCAGACTGTTCTCTCTCTCTCTCTCGCTCAGACTGTCTCTCTCTCTCGCTCAGACTGTCTCTCTCTCTCTCGCTCAGACTGTTCTCTCTCTCTCTCTCGCTCAGACTGTTCTCTCTCTCTCTCTCGCTTAGACTGTCTCTCTCTCTCTCGCTCAGACTGTTCTCTCTCTCTCTCGCTCAGACTGTTCTCTCTCTCTCGCTCAGACTGTTCTCCCTCTCTCTCTCTCTCAGACTGTCTCTCTCTCTCGCTCAGACTTCTCTCTCTCTCGCTCAGACCTCTCTCTCTCTCTCTCGCTCACTGTTCTCTCTCCCTCTCGCTCAGACTGTTCTCTCTCCCTCTCGCTCAGACTGTTCTCTCTCTCGCTCAGACTGTTCTCTCTCTCTCGCTCAGACTGTCTCTCTCTCTCTCTCGCTCAGACTGTTCTCTCTCTCTCTCTCTCAGACTGTTCTCTCTCTCTCTCGCTCAGACTGTTCTCTCTCTCTCGCTCAGACTGTTCTCTCTCTCTCTTGCTCAGACTGTTCTCTCTCTCTCTCGCTCAGACTGTCTCTCTCTCTCTCGCTCAGACTGTCTCTCTCTCTCTCGCTCAGACTGTTCTCTCTCTCTCGCTCAGACTGTTCTCTCTCTCTCTCTCGCTCAGACTGTTCTCTCTCTCTCTCGCTCAGACTGTTCTCTCTCTCTCTCTCTCGCTCAGACTGTTCTCTCGCTCTCTCTCTCTCGCTCAGACTGTCTCTCTCTCTCTCTCTCGCTCAGACTGTTCTCTCTCTCTCTCGCTCAGACTGTTCTCTCTCTCTCTCTCTCGCTCAGACTGTTCTCTCTCTCTCTCTCGCTCAGACTGTTCTCTCTCGCTCAGACTGTCTCTCTCTCTCTCGCTCAGACTGTTCTCTCTCGCTCAGACTGTCTCTCTCTCTCTCTCGCTCAGACTGTTCTCTCTCTCTCTCTCGCTCAGACTGTTCTCTCTCTGTCTCTCGCTCAGACTGTTCTCTCTCTGTCTCTCGCTCAGACTGTTCTCTCTCTCTCGCTCAGACTGTTCTCTCTCTCTCGGTTAGACTGTTCTCTCTCTCTCTCTCTCGCTCAGACTGTTCTCTCGCTCTCTCTCTCTCGCTCATACTGTCTCTCTCTCTCTCGCTCAGACTGTTCTCTCTCTCTCTCGCTCAGACTGTCTCTCTCTCTCTCGCTCAGACTGTTCTCTCTCTCTCGCTCAGACTGTTCTCTCTCTCTCTCTCTCTCAGACTGTTCTCTCTCTCTCTCTCTCTCAGACTGTTCTCTCTCTCTCTCTCAGACTTCTCTCTCTCTCTCGCTCAGACTTCTCTCTCTCTCTCGCTCAGACTTCTCTCTCTCTCGCTCAGACCTCTCTCTCTCTCTCTCTCGCTCACTGTTCTCTCTCCCTCTCGCTCAGACTGTTCTCTCTCCCTCTCGCTCAGACTGTTCTCTCTCTCTCGCTCAGACTGTTCTCTCTCTCTCGCTCAGACTGTTCTCTCTCTCTCTCTCTCGCTCAGACTGTCTCTCTCTCTCTCGCTCAGACTGTTCTCTCTCTCTCTCGCTCAGACTGTCTCTCTCTCTCTCGCTCAGACTGTTCTCTCTCTCTCTCTCTCTCTCGCTCAGACTGTTCTCTCTCTCTCTCTCTCTCGCTCAGACTGTTCTCTCTCTCTCTCTCGCTCAGACTTCTCTCTCTCGCTCTCGCTCAGACTTCTCTCTCTCTCTCTCGCGCTCAGACTCTCTCTCTCTCTCTCTCGCTCAGACTGTTCTCTCTCTCTCTCTCGCTCAGACTGTCTCTCTCTCTCTCGCTCAGACTGTACTCTCTCTCTCTCGCTCACTGTTCTCTCTCTCTCTCTCGCTCACTGTTCTCTCTCTCTCTCTCTCGCTCACTGTTCTCTCTCTCTCCCTCTCGCTCACTGTTCTCTCTCTCTCCCTCTCGCTCAGACTGTTCTCTCTCCCTCTCGCTCAGACTGTTCTCTCTCCCTCTCGCTCAGACTGTTCTCTCTCCCTCTCGCTCAGACTGTTCTCTCTCCCTCTCGCTCAGACTGTTCTCTCTCCCTCTCGCTCAGACTGTTCTCTCTCCCTCTCGCTCAGACTGTTCTCTCTCTCTCTCGCTCAGATTGTTCTCTCTCTCTCGCTCAGACTGTTCTCTCTCTCTCTCTCGCTCAGACTGTTCTCTCTCTCTCTCTCTCTCGCTCAGACTGTCTCTCTCTCTCTCTCTCGCTCAGACTGTTCTCTCTCTCTCTCTCGCTCAGACTGTTTTCTCTCTCCCTCTCGCTCAGACTGTTCTCTCTCCCTCTCGCTCAGACTGTTCTCTCTCCCTCTCGCTCAGACTGTTCTCTCTCCCTCTCGCTCAGACTGTTCTCTCTCGCTCAGACTGTTCTCTCTCTCTCTCGCTCAGACTGTTTCTCTCTCTCTCTCGCTCAGACTGTTCTCTCTCTCTCTTGCTCAGACTGTTCTCTCTCTCTCTCGCTCAGACTGTTCTCTCTCTCTCGCTCAGACTGTTCTCTCTCTCTCTCGCTCAGACTGTTCTCTGTCTCTCGCTCAGACTGTTCTCTCTCTCTCTCGCTCAGACTGTTCTCTCTCTCTCTCGCTCAGACTGTTGTCTCTCTCTCTCGCTCAGACTGTTCTCTCTCTCTCGCTCAGACTGTTCTCTCTCTCTCTTGCTCAGACTGTTCTCTCACTCTCTCTCTCGCTCAGACTGTTCTCTCTCTCTCTCGCTCACTGTTCTCTCTCTCTCTCTCTCGCTCACTGTTCTCTCTCTCTCCCTCTCGCTCAGACTGTTCTCTCTCCCTCTCGCTCAGACTGTTCTCTCTCCCTCTCGCTCAGACTGTTCTCTCTCCCTCTCGCTCAGACTGTTCTCTCTCCCTCTCGCTCAGACTGTTCTCTCTCCCTCTCGCTCAGACTGTTCTCTCTCCCTCTCGCTCAGACTGTTCTCTCTCTCTCTCGCTCAGACTGTTCTCTCTCTCTCGCTCAGACTGTTCTCTCTCTCTCTCTCGCTCAGACTGTTCTCTCTCTCTCTCTCTCGCTCAGACTGTCTCTCTCTCTCTCTCTCGCTCAGACTGTTCTCTCTCTCTCTCTCGCTCAGACTGTTTTCTCTCTCCCTCTCGCTCAGACTGTTCTCTCTCCCTCTCGCTCAGACTGTTCTCTCTCCCTCTCGCTCAGACTGTTCTCTCTCCCTCTCGCTCAGACTGTTCTCTCTCGCTCAGACTGTTCTCTCTCTCTCTCGCTCAGACTGTCTCTCTCTCTCTCTCGCTCAGACTGTTCTCTCTCTCTCTTGCTCAGACTGTTCTCTCTCTCTCTCGCTCAGACTGTTCTCTCTCTCTCTCGCTCAGACTGTTCTCTGTCTCTCGCTCAGACTGTCTCTCTCTCTCTCGCTCAGACTGTCTCTCTCTCTCTCGCTCAGACTGTTCTCTCTCTCTCTCGCTCAGACTGTTCTCTCTCTCTTGCTCAGACTGTTCCCTCTCTCTCTCGCTCAGACTGTTCTCTCTCTCTCTTGCTCAGACTGTTCTCTCACTCTCTCTCTCTCGCTCAGACTGTCTCTCTCTCTCTCGCTCAGACTGTTCTCTCTCTCTCGCTCAGACTGTTCTCTCTCTCTCGCTCAGACTGTTCTCTCTCTCTCGCTCAGACTGTCTCTCTCTCTCGCTCAGACTGTTCTCTCTCTCGCTCAGACTGTTCTCTCTCTCTCTCGCTCAGACTTTTCTCTCTCTCTCTCGCTTAGACTGTTCTCTCTCTCTCTCTCGCTCAGACTGTTCTCTCTCTCTCGCTCAGACTGTTCTCTCTCTCTCGCTCAGACTGTTCTCTCTCTCTCTCTCTCAGACTGTCTCTCTCTCTCTCTCAGACTTCTCTCTCTCTCTCGCTCAGACTCTCTCTCTCTCGCTCAGACTTCTCTCTCTCTCGCTCAGACTTCTCTCTCTCTCGCTCAGACTTCTCTCTCTCTCGCTCAGACCTCTCTCTCTCTCTCGCTCAGACTGTTCTCTCTCTCTCGCTCAGACTGTTCTCTCTCTCTCGCTCAGACTGTCTCTCTCTCTCTCGCTCAGACTGTTCTCTCTCTCTCTCTCGCTCAGACTGTTCTCTCTCTCTCGCTCAGACTGTTCTCTCTCTCGCTCAGACTGTTCTCTCTCTCTCTCGCTCAGACTGTTCTCTCTCTGTCTCTCGCTCAGACTGTTCTCTCTCTCTCGCTCAGACTGTTCTCTCTCTCTCTCTCTCGCTCAGACTGTTCTCTCGCTCTCTCTCTCTCGCTCATACTGTTCTCTCTCTCTCTCGCTCAGACTGTTCTCTCTCTCTCTCGCTCAGACTGTTCTCTCTCTCTCGCTCAGACTGTTCTCTCTCTCTCGCTCAGACTGTTCTCTCTCTCTCTCTCTCGCTCAGACTGTTCTCTCTCTCTCTCTCGCTCAGACTGTTCTCTCTCTCTCTCGCTCAGACTGTTCTCTCTCTCTCTCGCTCAGACTGTTCTCTCTCTCTCTTGCTCAGACTGTTCTCTCTCTCTCTCGCTCAGACTGTTCTCTCTCTCTCTCGCTCAGACTGTTCTCTCTCTCTCTCTCGCTCAGACTGTTCTCTCTCTCTCGCTCAGACTGTCTCTCTCTCTCTCGCTCAGACTGTTCTCTCTCTCTCTCTCGCTCAGACTGTTCTCTCTCTCTCTCTCTCGCTCAGACTGTTCTCTCGCTCTCTCTCTCTCTCGCTCAGACTGTTCTCTCTCTCTCTCTCTCGCTCAGACTGTTCTCTCTCTCTCTCGCTCAGACTGTTCTCTGTCTCTCTCTCGCTCAGACTGTTCTCTCTCGCTCAGACTGTTCTCTCTCTCTCTCGCTCAGACTGTTCTCTCTCTCGCTCAGACTGTTCTCTCTCTCTCGCTCAGACTTCTCTCTCTCTCTCGCTCAGACTTCTCTCTCTCTCTCGCTCAGACTTCTCTCTCTCTCTCTCTCGCTCAGACTTCTCTCTCTCTCTCTCGCTCAGACTGTTCTCTCTCTCTCTCTCTCTCGCTCAGACTGTTCTCTCTCTCTCTCTCGCTCAGACTGTTCTCTCTCTCTCTCTCTCGCTCAGACTGTTCTCTCTCTCTCTCTCTCGCTCAGACTGTTCTCTCTCTCTCTCTCGCTCAGACTGTTCTCTCTCTCTCTCTCTCGCTCAGACTGTTTTCTCTCTCCCTCTCGCTCAGACTGTTCTCTCTCCCTCTCGCTCAGACTGTTCTCTCTCCCTCTCGCTCAGACTGTTCTCTCTCCCTCTCGCTCAGACTGTTCTCTCTCGCTCAGACTGTTCTCTCTCTCTCTCGCTCAGACTGTTCTCTCTCTCTCTCTCTCGCTCAGACTGTTCTCTCTCTCTCTTGCTCAGACTGTTCTCTCTCTCTCTCGCTCAGACTGTTCTCTCTCTCTCTCGCTCAGACTGTTCTCTGTCTCTCGCTCAGACTGTTCTCTCTCTCTCTCGCTCAGACTGTTCTCTCTCTCTCTCGCTCAGACTGTTCTCTCTCTCTCTCGCTCAGACTGTTCTCTCTCTCTTGCTCAGACTGTTCCCTCTCTCTCTCGCTCAGACTGTTCTCTCTCTCTCTTGCTCAGACTGTTCTCTCACTCTCTCTCTCGCTCAGACTGTTCTCTCTCTCTCGCTCAGACTGTTCTCTCTCTCTCTCGCTCAGACTGTTCTCTCTCTCTCGCTCAGACTGTTCTCTCTCTCTCGCTCAGACTGTTCTCTCTCTCTCGCTCAGACTGTTCTCTCTCTCTCGCTCAGACTGTCTCTCTCTCTCTCGCTCAGACTTTTCTCTCTCTCTCTCGCTTAGACTGTTCTCTCTCTCTCTCTCGCTCAGACTGTTCTCTCTCTCTCTCGCTCAGACTGTTCTCTCTCTCGCTCAGACTGTTCTCTCTCTCTCTCTCTCTCAGACTGTTCTCTCTCTCTCTCTCAGACTTCTCTCTCTCTCTCGCTCAGACTTCTCTCTCTCTCGCTCAGACTTCTCTCTCTCTCGCTCAGACTCTCTCTCTCTCGCTCAGACTCTCTCTCTCTCGCTCAGACCTCTCTCTCTCTCTCGCTCAGACTGTTCTCTCTCTCTCGCTCAGACTGTTCTCTCTCTCTCGCTCAGACTGTTCTCTCTCTCTCTCGCTCAGACTGTTCTCTCTCTCTCTCTCGCTCAGACTGTTCTCTCTCTCTCTCGCTCAGACTGTTCTCTCTCTCGCTCAGACTGTTCTCTCTCTCTCTCGCTCAGACTGTTCTCTCTCTGTCTCTCGCTCAGACTGTTCTCTCTCTGTCTCTCGCTCAGACTGTTCTCTCTCTCTCGCTCAGACTGTTCTCTCTCTCTCTCTCTCGCTCAGACTGTTCTCTCGCTCTCTCTCTCTCGCTCATACTGTTCTCTCTCTCTCTCGCTCAGACTGTTCTCTCTCTCTCTCGCTCAGACTGTTCTCTCTCTCTCGCTCAGACTGTTCTCTCTCTCGCTCAGACTGTTCTCTCTCTCTCTCTCGCTCAGACTGTTCTCTCTCTCTCTCGCTCAGACTGTTCTCTCTCTCTCTCGCTCAGACTGTTCTCTCTCTCTCTCGCTCAGACTGTTCTCTCTCTCTCTTGCTCAGACTGTTCTCTCTCTCTCTCGCTCAGACTGTTCTCTCTCTCTCTCGCTCAGACTGTTCTCTCTCTCTCTCTCGCTCAGACTGTTCTCTCTCTCTCGCTCAGACTGTTCTCTCTCTCTCTCGCTCAGACTGTTCTCTCTCTCTCTCTCGCTCAGACTGTCTCTCTCTCTCTCTCTCGCTCAGACTGTTCTCTCGCTCTCTCTCTCTCTCGCTCAGACTGTTCTCTCTCTCTCTCTCTCGCTCAGACTGTTCTCTCTCTCTCTCGCTCAGACTGTTCTCTGTCTCTCTCTCGCTCAGACTGTTCTCTCTCGCTCAGACTGTTCTCTCTCTCTCTCGCTCAGACTGTTCTCTCTCTCGCTCAGACTGTTCTCTCTCTCGCTCAGACTTCTCTCTCTCTCTCGCTCAGACTTCTCTCTCTCTCTCGCTCAGACTTCTCTCTCTCTCTCTCTCGCTCAGACTGTTCTCTCTCTCTCTCTCTCTCGCTCAGACTGTTCTCTCTCTCTCTCTCGCTCAGACTGTTCTCTCTCTCTCTCTCTCGCTCAGACTGTTCTCTCTCTCTCTCTCTCGCTCAGACTGTTCTCTCTCCCTCTCGCTCAGACTGTTCTCTCTCCCTCTCGCTCAGACTGTTCTCTCTCTCTCTCGCTCAGACTGTTCTCTCTCTCTCTTGCTCAGACTGTTCTCTCTCTCTCTCGCTCAGACTGTTCTCTCTCTCTCTCGCTCAGACTGTTCTCTCTCTCTCGCTCAGACTGTTCTCTCTCTCTCTCTCGCTCAGACTGTTCTCTCTCTCTCTCTCGCTCAGACTGTTCTCTCTCTCTCTCTATCGCTCAGACTGTTCTCTCGCTCTCTCTCTCTCGCTCAGACTGTTCTCTCGCTCTCTCTCTCTCGCTCAGACTGTCTCTCTCTCTCTCGCTCAGACTGTTCTCTCTCTCTCTCTCGCTCAGACTGTTCTCTCTCGCTCAGACTGTTCTCTCTCTCTCTCGCTCAGACTGTTCTCTCTCTCGCTCAGACTGTTCTCTCTCTCTCTCTCGCTCAGACTGTTCTCTCTCTGTCTCTCGCTCAGACTGTTCTCTCTCTCTCGCTCAGACTGTTCTCTCTCTCTCGCTCAGACTGTCTCTCTCTCTCGCTCAGACTGTTCTCTCTCTCTCTCTCTCGCTCAGACTGTTCTCTCGCTCTCTCTCTCTCGCTCATACTGTTCTCTCTCTCTCGCTCAGACTGTTCTCTCTCTCTCTCGCTCAGACTGTTCTCTCTCTCTCTCGCTCAGACTGTTCTCTCTCTCTCTCTCGCTCAGACTGTTCTCTCTCTCGCTCAGACTGTTCTCTCTCGCTCAGACTGTTCTCTCTCTCTCTCGCTCAGACTGTTCTCTCTCTCTCTCGCTCAGACTGTCTCTCTCTCTCTCGCTCAGACTGTCTCTCTCTCTCTCGCTCAGACTGTCTCTCTCTCTCTCGCTCAGACTGTTCTCTCTCTCTCTCGCTCAGACTGTTCTCTCTCTCTCTCGCTCAGACTGTTCTCTCTCTCTCTCGCTCAGACTGTTCTCTCTCTCTCTTGCTCAGACTGTTCTCACTCTCTCTCTCGCTCAGACTGTTCTCTCTCTCTCTCTCTCTCGCTCAGACTGTTCTCTCTCTCTCTCGCTCAGACTGTTCTCTCTCTCTCGCTCAGACTGTCTCTCTCTCTCGCTTAGACTGTTCTCTCTCTCTCGCTCAGACTGTTCTCTCTCTCTCAGACTGTTCTCTCTCTCTCTCGCTCAGACTTTTCTCTCTCTCTCTCGCTCAGACTGTTCTCTCTCTCTCTCTCTCGCTCAGACTGTTCTCTCTCTCTCTCTCGCTCAGACTGTTCTCTCTCTCTCTCTCGCTCAGACTGTTCTCTCTCGCTCAGACTGTTCTCTCTCTCTCTCGCTCAGACTGTCTCTCTCTCGCTCAGACTGTTCTCTCTCTCTCTCGCTCAGACTGTTCTCTCTCTGTCTCTCGCTCAGACTGTTCTCTCTCTCTCGCTCAGACTGTTCTCTCTCTCTCGCTCAGACTGTTCTCTCTCTCTCTCTCTCGCTCAGACTGTTCTCTCGCTCTCTCTCTCTCGCTCATACTGTTCTCTCTCTCTCTCTCGCTCAGACTGTTCTCTCTCTCTCTCGCTCAGACTGTTCTCTCTCTCTCGCTCAGACTGTTCTCTCTCTCTCTCGCTCAGACTGTTCTCTCTCTCTCTCGCTCAGACTGTTCTCTCTCTCTTGCTCAGACTGTTCCCTCTCTCTCTCGCTCAGACTGTTCTCTCTCTCTCGCTCAGACTGTTCTCCCCTCTCTCTCGCTCAGACTGTTCTCTCTCTCTCTCGCTCAGACTGTTCTCTCTCTCTCTCGCTTAGACTGTTCTCTCTCTCTCGCTCAGACTGTTCTCTCTCTCTCGCTCAGACTGTTCTCTCTCTCTTGCTCAGACTGTTCCCTCTCTCTCTCGCTCAGACTGTTCTCTCTCTCTCGCTCAGACTGTTCTCTCTCTCTCTCGCTCAGACTGTTCTCTCTCTCTCTCGCTCAGACTGTTCTCTCTCTCTCGCTCAGACTGTTCTCTCTCTCGCTCAGACTGTTCTCTCTCTCTCGCTCAGACTGTTCTCTCTCTCTCTCTCTCGCTCAGACTGTTCTCTCGCTCTCTCTCTCTCGCTCATACTGTTCTCTCTCTCTCGCTCAGACTGTTCTCTCTCTCTCTCGCTCAGACTGTTCTCTCTCTCTCTCGCTCAGACTGTTCTCTCTCTCTCTCTCGCTCAGACTGTTCTCTCTCTCTCGCTCAGACTGTTCTCTCTCGCTCAGACTGTTCTCTCTCTCTCTCGCTCAGACTGTTCTCTCTCTCTCTCGCTCAGACTGTTCTCTCTCTCTCTCGCTCAGACTGTTCTCTCTCTCTCGCTCAGACTGTTCTCTCTCTCTCTCTCTGTCTGTTGTCTCTCTCTCTCTCTGTCTGTTCTCTCTCTCTCGCTCAGTCTGTTCTCTCTCTCTCTCGCTCAGACTTTTCTCTCTCTCTCTCGCTTAGACTGTTCTCTCTCTCTCTCTCGCTCAGACTGTCTCTCTCTCTCTCGCTCAGACTGTTCTCTCTCTCTCTCTCTCTCAGACTGTTCTCTCTCTCTCTCTCAGACTGTCTCTCTCTCTCTCTCAGACTCTCTCTCTCTCTCGCTCAGACTTCTCTCTCTCTCGCTCAGACTTCTCTCTCTCGCTCAGACTTCTCTCTCTCTCGCTCAGACTCTCTCTCTCTCGCTCAGACCTCTCTCTCTCTCGCTCAGACTGTTCTCTCTCTCTCGCTCAGACTGTTCTCTCTCTCTCGCTCAGACTGTTCTCTCTCTCTCTCGCTCAGACTGTTCTCTCTCTCTCTCTCGCTCAGACTGTTCTCTCTCTCTCTCGCTCAGACTGTTCTCTCTCTCGCTCAGACTGTTCTCTCTCTCTCTCGCTCAGACTGTTCTCTCTCTGTCTCTCGCTCAGACTGTTCTCTCTCTGTCTCTCGCTCAGACTGTTCTCTCTCTCTCGCTCAGACTGTCTCTCTCTCTCTCTCTCGCTCAGACTGTTCTCTCGCTCTCTCTCTCTCGCTCATACTGTTCTCTCTCTCTCTCGCTCAGACTGTTCTCTCTCTCTCGCTCAGACTGTTCTCTCTCTCTCGCTCAGACTGTTCTCTCTCTCTCGCTCAGACTGTTCTCTCTCTCTCTCTCTCGCTCAGACTGTTCTCTCTCTCTCTCGCTCAGACTGTTCTCTCTCTCTCTCGCTCAGACTGTTCTCTCTCTCTCTCGCTCAGACTGTTCTCTCTCTCTCTGGCTCAGACTGTTCTCTCTCTCTCTCGCTCAGACTGTTCTCTCTCTCTCGCTCAGACTGTTCTCTCTCTCTCTCTCGCTCAGACTGTTCTCTCTCTCTCGCTCAGACTGTTCTCTCTCTCTCTCGCTCAGACTGTTCTCTCTCTCTCTCTCGCTCAGACTGTTCTCTCTCTCTCTCTCTCGCTCAGACTGTTCTCTCGCTCTCTCTCTCTCTCGCTCAGACTGTTCTCTCTCTCTCTCTCTCGCTCAGACTGTCTCTCTCTCTCTCGCTCAGACTGTTCTCTGTCTCTCTCTCGCTCAGACTGTTCTCTCTCGCTCAGACTGTTCTCTCTCTCTCTCGCTCAGACTGTTCTCTCTCTCGCTCAGACTGTTCTCTCTCTCTCGCTCAGACTTCTCTCTCTCTCGCTCAGACTTCTCTCTCTCTCGCTCAGACTTCTCTCTCTCTCTCTCTCGCTCAGACTGTTCTCTCTCTCTCTCTCTCTCGCTCAGACTGTTCTCTCTCTCTCTCTCGCTCAGACTGTTCTCTCTCTCTCTCTCTCGCTCAGACTGTTCTCTCTCTCTCTCTCTCGCTCAGACTGTTCTCTCTCCCTCTCGCTCAGACTGTTCTCTCTCCCTCTCGCTCAGACTGTTCTCTCTCTCTCTCGCTCAGACTGTTCTCTCTCTCTCTTGCTCAGACTGTTCTCTCTCTCTCTCGCTCAGACTGTTCTCTCTCTCTCTCGCTCAGACTGTTCTCTCTCTCTCGCTCAGACTGTTCTCTCTCTCTCGCTCAGACTGTTCTCTCTCTCTCTCTCGCTCAGACTGTTCTCTCTCTCTCTCTATCGCTCAGACTGTTCTCTCGCTCTCTCTCTCTCGCTCAGACTGTTCTCTCGCTCTCTCTCTCTCGCTCAGACTGTCTCTCTCTCTCTCGCTCAGACTGTTCTCTCTCTCTCTCTCGCTCAGACTGTTCTCTCTCGCTCAGACTGTTCTCTCTCTCTCTCGCTCAGACTGTTCTCTCTCGCTCAGACTGTCTCTCTCTCTCTCTCGCTCAGACTGTTCTCTCTCTGTCTCTCGCTCAGACTGTTCTCTCTCTCTCGCTCAGACTGTTCTCTCTCTCTCGCTCAGACTGTTCTCTCTCTCTCGCTCAGACTGTTCTCTCTCTCTCTCTCTCGCTCAGACTGTTCTCTCGCTCTCTCTCTCTCGCTCATAAAGATCTCTCTCTCTCTCGCTCAGACGGTTCTCTCTCTCTCTCTCTCAGACTGTTCTCTCTCTCTCTCGCTCAGACTGTTCTCTCTCTCTCTCTCGCTCAGACTGTTCTCTCTCTCGCTCAGACTGTTCTCTCTCGCTCAGACTGTCTCTCTCTCTCTCTCTCAGACTGTTCTCTCTCTCTCTCGCTCAGACTGTTCTCTCTCTCTCTCGCTCAGACTGTTCTCTCTCTCTCTCGCTCAGACTGTTCTCTCTCTCTCTCGCTCAGACTGTTCTCTCTCTCTCTCGCTCAGACTGTTCTCTCTCTCTCTCGCTCAGACTGTTCTCTCTCTCTCTCGCTCAGACTGTTCTCTCTCTCTCTTGCTCAGACTGTTCTCACTCTCTCTCTCGCTCAGACTGTTCTCTCTCTCTCTCTCTCTCGCTCAGACTGTTCTCTCTCTCTCTCGCTCAGACTGTTCTCTCTCTCTCGCTCAGACTGTTCTCTCTCTCTCGCTTAGACTGTTCTCTCTCTCTCGCTCAGACTGTTCTCTCTCTCTCAGACTGTTCTCTCTCTCTCTCGCTCAGACTTTTCTCTCTCTCTCTCGCTCAGACTGTTCTCTCTCTCTCTCTCTCTCTCAGACTGTTCTCTCTCTCTCTCTCTCTCAGACTGTTCTCTCTCTCTCTCTCGCTCAGACTGTTCTCTCTCGCTCAGACTGTTCTCTCTCTCTCTCGCTCAGACTGTTCTCTCTCTCGCTCAGACTGTTCTCTCTCTCTCTCTCGCTCAGACTGTTCTCTCTCTGTCTCTCGCTCAGACTGTTCTCTCTCTCTCGCTCAGACTGTTCTCTCTCTCTCGCTCAGACTGTTCTCTCTCTCTCTCTCTCGCTCAGACTGTTCTCTCGCTCTCTCTCTCTCGCTCATACTGTTCTCTCTCTCTCTCTCGCTCAGACTGTTCTCTCTCTCTCTCGCTCAGACTGTTCTCTCTCTCTCTCGCTCAGACTGTTCTCTCTCTCTCGCTCAGACTGTTCTCTCTCTCTCTCGCTCAGACTGTTCTCTCTCTCTTGCTCAGACTGTTCCCTCTCTCTCTCGCTCAGACTGTTCTCTCTCTCTCGCTCAGACTGTTCTCCCTCTCTCTCTCGCTCAGACTGTTCTCTCTCTCTCTCGCTCAGACTGTTCTCTCTCTCTCTCGCTTAGACTGTCTCTCTCTCTCTCGCTCAGACTGTTCTCTCTCTCTCTCGCTCAGACTGTTCTCTCTCTCTTGCTCAGACTGTTCCCTCTCTCTCTCGCTCAGACTGTTCTCTCTCTCTCGCTCAGACTGTTCTCTCTCTCTCTCGCTCAGACTGTTCTCTCTCTCTCTCGCTCAGACTGTTCTCTCTCTCTCGCTCAGACTGTTCTCTCTCTCGCTCAGACTGTTCTCTCTCTCTCGCTCAGACTGTCTCTCTCTCTCTCTCTCGCTCAGACTGTTCTCTCGCTCTCTCTCTCTCGCTCATACTGTCTCTCTCTCTCGCTCAGACTGTTCTCTCTCTCTCTCGCTCAGACTGTTCTCTCTCTCTCGCTCAGACTGTTCTCTCTCTCTCTCTCGCTCAGACTGTTCTCTCTCTCTCGCTCAGACTGTTCTCTCTCGCTCAGACTGTTCTCTCTCTCTCTCGCTCAGACTGTTCTCTCTCTCTCTCGCTCAGACTGTCTCTCTCTCTCTCGCTCAGACTGTTCTCTCTCTCTCTCGCTCAGACTGTTCTCTCTCTCTCTCGCTCAGACTGTTCTCTCTCTCTCTCGCTCAGACTGTTCTCTCTCTCTCTCGCTCAGACTGTTCTCTCTCTCTCTCGCTCAGACTGTTCTCTCTCTCTCGCTCAGACTGTTCTCTCTCTCTCTCTCTCTCTCAGACTGTTCTCTCTCTCTCTCTCAGACTTCTCTCTCTCTCGCTCTGACTTCTCTCTCTCTCTCAGACTGTCTCTCTCTCTCTCTCTCTCTCAGACTGTTCTCTCTCTCTCTCAGACTCTCTCTCTCTCTCGCTCAGACTTCTCTCTCTCTCTCGCTCAGACTTCTCTCTCTCTCTCGCTCAGACCTCTCTCTCTCTCGCTCAGACTGTTCTCTCTCTCTCTCTCTCGCTCAGACTGTTCTCTCGCTCTCTCTCTCTCGCTCATACTGTTCTCTCTCTCTCGCTCAGACTGTTCTCTCTCTCTCTCGCTCAGACTGTTCTCTCTCTCTCTCGCTCAGACTGTTCTCTCTCTCTCTCTCGCTCAGACTGTTCTCTCTCTCTCGCTCAGACTGTTCTCTCTCGCTCAGACTGTTCTCTCTCTCTCTCGCTCAGACTGTTCTCTCTCTCTCTCGCTCAGACTGTTCTCTCTCTCTCTCTCGCTCAGACTGTTCTCGCTCTCTCTCGCTCAGACTGTTCTCTCTCTCTCTCGCTCAGACTGTTCTCTCTCTCTCGCTCAGACTGTTCTCTCTCTCTCTCGCTCAGACTGTTCTCTCTCTCTCTCGCTCAGACTGTTCTCTCTCGCTCAGACTGTTCTCTCTCGCTCAGACTGTTCTCTCTCGCTCAGACTGTTCTCTCTCTCTCTCGCTCAGACTGTTCTCTCTCTCTCGCTCAGACTGTTCTCTCTCTCTCTCGCTCAGACTGTTCTCTCTCTCTCGCTCAGACTGTTCTCTCTCTCGCTCAGACTGTTCTCTCTCTCTCTCTCTCTCAGACTGTTCTCTCTCTCTCTCTCAGACTTCTCTCTCTCTCTCGCTCAGACTTCTCTCTCTCTCGCTCAGACTTCTCTCTCTCGCTCAGACCTCTCTCTCTCTCGCTCAGACCTCTCTCTCTCTCTCTCGCTCACTGTTCTCTCTCCCTCTCGCTCAGACTGTTCTCTCTCCCTCTCGCTCAGACTGTTCTCTCTCCCTCTCGCTCAGACTGTTCTCTCTCCCTCTCGCTCAGACTGTTCTCTCTCTATCCCTCAGACTGTTCTCTCTCTATCCCTCAGACTGTTCTCTCTCTCTCTCGCTCAGACTGTTCTCTCTCTCTCTCTCTCGCTCAGACTGTTCTCGCTCTCTCCCTCTCGCTCAGACTGTTCTCGCTCTCTCCGTCTCGCTCAGACTGTTCTCTCTCTCTCTCGCTCAGACTGTTCTCTCTCTCTCAGACTGTTCTCTCTCTCTCTCTCTCAGACTGTTCTCTCTCTCTCTCTCGCTCAGACTGTTCTCTCTCTCTCTCTCTCGCTCAGACTGTTCTCTCTCTCTCTCTCTCGCTCAGACTGTTCTCTCTCTTTCTCTCTCTCGCTCAGACTGTTCTCTCTCTCTCTCTCTCGCTCAGACTTCTCTCTCTCTCTCGCTCAGACTTCTCTCTCTCTCTCTCGCTCAGACTTCTCTCTCTCTCTCTCTCGCTCAGACTGTTCTCTCTCTCTCTCGCTCAGACTGTTCTCTCTCTCTCTCTCTCGCTCACTGTCTCTCTCTCTCTCTCGCTCACTGTTCTCTCTCCCTCTCGCTCAGACTGTCTCTCTCTCTCTCTCTCGCTCAGACTTCTCTCTCTCTCTCTCGCTCAGACTCTCTCTCTCTCTCTCTCTCGCTCACTGTTCTCTCTCCCTCTCGCTCAGACTGTTCTCTCTCCCTCTCGCTCAGACTGTTCTCTCTCCCTCTCGCTCAGACTGTTCTCTCTCTCTCCCTCAGACTGTTCTCTCTCTCTCTCGCTCAGACTGTTCTCTCTCTCTCTCTCAGACTGTTCTCTCTCTCTCTCTCTCGCTCAGACTGTTCTCGCTCTCTCCCTCTCGCTCAGACTGTTCTCGCTCTCTCCCTCTCGCTCAGACTGTTCTCGCTCTCTCCCTCTCGCTCAGACTGTTCTCTCTCTCTCTCGCTCAGACTGTTCTCTCTCTCTCTCGCTCAGACTGTTCTCTCTCTCTCTCTCTCGCTCAGACTGTTCTCTCTCTCTCTCTCGCTCAGACTGTTCTCTCTATCTCTCTCTCGCTCAGACTGTCTCTCTCTCTCTCTCTCGCTCAGACTTTTCTCTCTCTCTCTCTCGCTCAGACTTTTCTCTCTCTCTCTCTCTCGCTCAGACTTCTCTCTCTCTCTCTCGCTCAGACTTCTCTCTCTCTCTCTCGCTCAGACTTCTCTCTCTCTCTCTCTCGCTCAGACTTCTCTCTCTCTCTCTCTCGCTCAGACTGTTCTCTCTCTCTCTCTCGCTCAGACTGTTCTCTCTCTCTCTCTCGCTCAGACTGTTCTCTCTCCCTCTCGCTCAGACTGTTCTCTCTCTCTCCCTCAGACTGTTCTCTCTCTCTCTCGTTCAGACTGTTCCCTCTCTCCCTCTCGCTCAGACTGTTCTCGCTCTCTCCCTCTCGCTCAGACTGTTCTCGCTCTCTCCCTCTCGCTCAGACTGTTCTCTCTCTCTCGCTCAGACTGTTCTCTCTCTCTCGCTCAGACTGTTCTCTCTCTCTCTCTCTCGCTCAGACTGTTCTCTCTCTCTCTCTCTCTCGCTCAGACTGTTCTCTCTCTCTCTCTCTCGCTCAGACTTCTCTCTCTCTCTCGCTCAGACTCTCTCTCTCTCTCTCTCGCTCAGACTGTTCTCTCTCTCTCTCGCTCAGACTGTTCTCTCTCTCTCTCTCTCACTCACTGTTCTCTCTCTCTCTCGCTCAGACTGTTCTCTCTCTCTCTCTCTCGCTCACTGTTCTCTCTCTCTCTCGCTCACTGTTCTCTCTCCCTCTCGCTCAGACTGTTCTCTCTCTCCCTCTCGCTCACTGTTCTCTCTCTCACTCTCGCTCAGACTGTTCTCTCTCTCTCTCGCTCAGACTGTTCTCTCTCTCTCTCGCTCAGACTGTTCTCTCTCTCTCTCTTGCTCAGACTGTTCTCTCTCTCTCTCTCTCTCGCTCAGACTGTTCTCTCTCTCTCTCTCTCGCTCACTGTTCTCTCTCTCTCTCTCGCTCACTGTTCTCTCTCCCTCTCGCTCAGACTGTTCTCTCTCTCCCTCTCGCTCACTGTTCTCTCTCTCCCTCTCGCTCAGACTGTTCTCTCTCTCTCTCTCTCTCGCTCAGACGGTTCTCTCTCTCTCTCTCTCTAGCTCAGACTGTTCTCTCTCTCTCTCGCTCAGACTGTTCTCTCTCTCTCTCGCTCAGACTGTTCTCTCTCTCTCTCTCTCGCTCAGACTGTTCTCTCTCTCTCTCTCTCGCTCAGACTGTTCTCTCTCTCTCTCGCTCAGACTTCTCTCTCTCTCTCTCTCGCTCAGACTGTTCTCTCTCTCTCTCGCTCAGACTGTTCTCTCTCTCTCTCGCTCAGACTGTTCTCTCTCTCTCTCGCTCAGACTGTTCTCTCTCTCTCGCTCAGACTGTCTCTCTCTCTCTCGCTCAGACTGTTCTCTCTCTCTCGCTCAGACTGTTCTCTCTCTCTCTCGCTCAGACTGTTCTCTCTCTCTCTCGCTCAGACTGTTCTCTCTCTCTCTCTCTCTCGCTCAGACTGTTCTCTCTCTCTCTCTCTCGCTCAGACTTCTCTCTCTCTCTCTCGCTCAGACTTCTCTCTCTCTCTCTCTCGCTCAGACTGTTCTCTGTCTCTCTCTCGCTCAGACTGTTCTCTCTCTCTCTCTCTCACTCACTGTTCTCTCTCTCTCTCTCGCTCAGACTGTTCTCTCTCTCTCTCTCTCGCTCACTGTTCTCTCTCTCTCTCGCTCACTGTTCTCTCTCCCTCTCGCTCAGACTGTTCTCTCTCTCCCTCTCGCTCACTGTTCTCTCTCTCACTCTCGCTCAGACTGTTCTCTCTCTCGCTCAGACTGTTCTCTCTCTCTCTCGCTCAGACTGTTCTCTCTCTCTCTCTTGCTCAGACTGTTCTCTCTCTCTCTCTCTCTCGCTCAGACTGTCTCTCTCTCTCTCTCTCTCGCTCACTGTTCTCTCTCTCTCTCTCGCTCACTGTTCTCTCTCCCTCTCGCTCAGACTGTTCTCTCTCTCCCTCTCGCTCACTGTTCTCTCTCTCTCTCTCGCTCAGACTGTCTCTCTCTCTCTCTCTCGCTCACTGTTCTCTCTCTCTCTCGCTCACTGTTCTCTCTCCCTCTCGCTCAGACTGTTCTCTCTCTCCCTCTCGCTCACTGTTCTCTCTCTCACTCTCGCTCAGACTGTTCTCTCTCTCTCTCGCTCAGACTGTTCTCTCTCTCTCTCTTGCTCAGACTGTTCTCTCTCTCTCTCTCTCTCGCTCAGACTGTTCTCTCTCTCTCTCTCTCGCTCACTGTTCTCTCTCTCTCTCTCTCGCTCACTGTTCTCTCTCTCTCTCTCGCTCACTGTTCTCTCTCCCTCTCGCTCAGACTGTTCTCTCTCTCCCTCTCGCTCACTGTTCTCTCTCTCCCTCTCGCTCAGACTGTTCTCTCTCTCTCTCTCTCTCGCTCAGACTGTTCTCTCTCTCTCTCTCTCTAGCTCAGACTGTTCTCTCTCTCTCTCGCTCAGACTGTTCTCTCTCTCTCTCGCTCAGACTGTTCTCTCTCTCTCTCTCTCGCTCAGACTGTTCTCTCTCTCTCTCTCTCGCTCAGACTGTTCTCTCTCTCTCTCGCTCAGACTGTTCTCTCTCTCGCTCAGACTGTTCTCTCTCTCTCTCGCTCAGACTGTTCTCTCTCTCTCGCTCAGACTGTTCTCTCTCGCTCAGACTGTTCTCTCTCGCTCAGACTGTTCTCTCTCTCTCTCGCTCAGACTGTTCTCTCTCTCTCTCGCTCAGACTGTTCTCTCTCTCTCTCGCTCAGACTGTTCTCTCTCTCTCTCGCTCAGACTGTTCTCTCTCTCTCTCTCTCGCTCACTGTTCTCTCTCCCTCTCGCTCAGACTGTTCTCTCTCCCTCTCGCTCAGACTGTTCTCTCTCCCTCTCGCTCAGACTGTTCTCTCTCCCTCTCGCTCAGACTGTTCTCTCTCTATCCCTCAGACTGTTCTCTCTCTATCCCTCAGACTGTTCTCTCTCTCTCTCGCTCAGACTGTTCTCTCTCTCTCTCTCTCGCTCAGACTGTTCTCGCTCTCTCCCTCTCGCTCAGACTGTTCTCGCTCTCTCCCTCTCGCTCAGACTGTTCTCTCTCTCTCTCGCTCAGACTGTCTCTCTCTCTCAGACTGTTCTCTCTCTCTCTCTCTCAGACTGTTCTCTCTCTCTCTCTCTCAGACTGTTCTCTCTCTCTCTCTCGCTCAGACTGTTCTCTCTCTCTCTCTCTCGCTCAGACTGTTCTCTCTCTATCTCTCTCTCGCTCAGACTGTTCTCTCTCTCTCTCTCTCGCTCAGACTTCTCTCTCTCTCTCTCGCTCAGACTTCTCTCTCTCTCTCTCGCTCAGACTTCTCTCTCTCTCTCTCGCTCAGACTGTCTCTCTCTCTCTCTCGCTCAGACTGTTCTCTCTCTCTCTCTCTCGCTCACTGTTCTCTCTCTCTCTCTCGCTCACTGTTCTCTCTCCCTCTCGCTCAGACTGTCTCTCTCTCTCTCTCTCGCTCAGACTTCTCTCTCTCTCGCTCAGACTTCTCTCTCTCTCTCTCTCTCGCTCACTGTTCTCTCTCCCTCTCGCTCAGACTGTTCTCTCTCCCTCTCGCTCAGACTGTTCTCTCTCCCTCTCGCTCAGACTGATCTCTCTCTCTCCCTCAGACTGTTCTCTCTCTCTCTCGCTCAGACTGTTCTCTCTCTCTCTCTCAGACTGTTCTCTCTCTCTCTCTCTCGCTCAGACTGTTCTCGCTCTCTCCCTCTCGCTCAGACTGTTCTTGCTCTCTCCCTCTCGCTCAGACTGTTCTCTCTCTCTCTCGCTCAGACTGTTCTCTCTCTCTCTCTCTCGCTCAGACTGTTCTCTCTCTCTCTCTCTCGCTCAGACTGTTCTCTCTCTCTCTCTCTCGCTCAGACTTTCTCTCTCTCTCTCTCTCGCTCAGACTGTTCTCTCTCTCTCTCTCTCGCTCAGACTCTCTCTCTCTCGCTCAGACTTCTCTCTCTCTCTCTCGCTCAGACTCTCTCTCTCTCTCTCTCGCTCAGACTCTCTCTCTCTCTCTCTCGCTCAGACTGTTCTCTCTCTCTCTCTCGCTCAGACTGTTCTCTCTCTCTCTCTCGCTCAGACTGTTCTCTCTCCCTCTCGCTCAGACTGTTCTCTCTCTCTCCCTCAGACTGTTCTCTCTCTCTCTCGTTCAGACTGTTCCCTCTCTCTCTCTCTCGCTCAGACTGTTCTCGCTCTCTCCCTCTCGCTCAGACTGTTCTCGCTCTCTCCCTCTCGCTCAGACTGTTCTCTCTCTCTCTCGCTCAGACTGTTCTCTCTCTCTCTCGCTCAGACTGTCTCTCTCTCTCTCTCTCGCTCAGACTGTTCTCTCTCTCTCTCTCTCTCGCTCAGACTGTTCTCTCTCTCTCTCTCTCGCTCAGACTTCTCTCTCTCTCTCTCGCTCAGACTTCTCTCTCTCTCTCTCTCGCTCAGACTGTTCTCTCTCTCTCTCGCTCAGACTGTTCTCTCTCTCTCTCTCTCACTCACTGTTCTCTCTCTCTCTCTCGCTCAGACTGTTCTCTCTCTCTCTCTCTCGCTCACTGTTCTCTCTCTCTCTCGCTCACTGTTCTCTCTCCCTCTCGCACAGACTGTTCTCTCTCTCCCTCTCGCTCACTGTTCTCTCTCTCACTCTCGCTCAGACTGTTCTCTCTCTCTCTCGCTCAGACTGTTCTCTCTCTCTCTCGCTCAGACTGTTCTCTCTCTCTCTCTTGCTCAGACTGTTCTCTCTCTCTCTCTCTCGCTCAGACTGTTCTCTCTCTCTCTCTCTCGCTCACTGTTCTCTCTCTCTCTCTCGCTCACTGTTCTCTCTCCCTCTCGCTCAGACTGTTCTCTCTCTCCCTCTCGCTCACTGTTCTCTCTCTCCCTCTCGCTCAGACTGTTCTCTCTCTCTCTCTCTCTCGCTCAGACTGTTCTCTCTCTCTCTCTCTCTAGCTCAGACTGTTCTCTCTCTCTCTCGCTCAGACTGTTCTCTCTCTCTCTCGCTCAGACTGTTCTCTCTCTCTCTCTCTCGCTCAGACTGTTCTCTCTCTCTCTCTCTCGCTCAGACTGTTCTCTCTCTCTCGCTCAGACTTCTCTCTCTCTCTCTCGCTCAGACTTCTCTCTCTCTCTCTCGCTCAGACTGTTCTCTCTCTCTCTCTCGCTCAGACTGTTCTCTCTCTCTCTCTCTCGCTCACTGTTCTCTCTCTCTCTCGCTCACTGTTCTCTCTCTCTCTCGCTCACTGTTCTCTCTCCCTCTCGCTCACTGTTCTCTCTCTCCCTCTCGCTCACTGTTCTCTCTCTCCCTCTCGCTCAGACTGTTCTCTCTCCCTCTCGCTCAGACTGTTCTCTCTCTCCCTCTCGCTCACTGTTCTCTCTCTCCCTCTCGCTCAGACTGTTCTCTCTCCCTCTCACTCAGACTGTTCTCTCTCTCAGACTGTTCTCTCTCCCTCTCGCTCTGACTGTTCTCTCTCTCTCTCGCTCAGACTGTTCTCTCTCTCTCTCTCGCTCAGACTGTTCTCTCTTTCTCCCTCTCGCTCAGACTGTCTCTCTCTCTCTCGCTCAGACTGTTCTCTCTCTCTCTCGCTCAGACTGTTCTCTCTCTCGCTCAGACTGTTCTCTCTCTCTCAGACTGTTCTCTCTCTCTCAGACTGTTCTCTCTCTCTCTCGCTCAGACTGTTCTCTCTCTCTCTCTCGCTCAGACTGTTCTCTCTCTCTCTCGCTCAGACTGTCTCTCTCTCTCGCTCAGACTGTTCTCTCTCTCTCTCTCTCTCGCTCAGACTGTTCTCTCTCTCTCTCGCTCAGACTGTTCTCTCTCTCGCTCAGACTGTTCTCTCTCTCGCTCAGACTGTTCTCTCTCTCTCTCTCAGACTGTTCTCTCTCTCTCTCTCGCTCAGACTGTTCTCTCTCTCTCTCTCGCTCAGACTGTTCTCTCTCTCTCTCTCTCTCGCTCAGACTGTTCTCTCTCTCGCTCAGACTGTTCTCTCTCTCTCGCTCAGACTGTTCTCTCGCTCTCTCTCTCGCTCAGACTGTTCTCTCTCTCTCTCGCTCAGACTGTTCTCTCTCTCTCTCGCTCAGACTGTTCTCTCTCTCTCTCTCGCTCAGACTGTTCTCTCTCTCTCTCTCGCTCAGACTGTTCTCTCTCTCTCTCTCGCTCAGACTGTTCTCTCTCTCTCTCTCAGACTGTTCTCTCTCTCTCTCTCGCTCAGACTGTTCTCTCTCTCTCTCTCGCTCAGACTGTTCTCTCTCTCTCGCTCAGACTGTTCTCTCTCTCTCGCTCAGACTGTTCTCTCTCTCTCTCGCTCAGACTGTTCTCTCTCTCTCTCGCTCAGACTGTTCTCTCTCTCTCTCTCTCTCGCTCAGACTGTTCTCTCTCTCTCTCGCTCAGACTTCTCTCTCTCTCTCTCGCTCAGACTTTTCTCTCTCGCTCAGACTTCTCTCTCTCTCGCTCAGACTTCTCTCTCTCTCTCGCTCAGACTTCACTCTCTCTCGCTCAGACTTCACTCTCTCTCTCTCTCTCTCTCTCTCTCTCTCTCTCTCGCTCAGACTGTCTCTCTCTCTCTCTCTCGCTCAGACTGTTCTCTCTCTCTCTCTCTCGCTCAGACTGTTCTCTCTCTCTCTCGCTCAAACTGTTCTCTCTCTCTCTCTCGCTCAGACTGTTCTCTCTCTCTCTCGCTCAGACTGTTCTCTCTCTCTCGCTCAGACTGTTCTCTCTCTCTCTCGCTCAGACTTCTCTCTCTCTCTCGCTCAGACTCTCTCTCTCTCGCTCAGACTTCTCTCTCTCTCTCTTTCTCACTCAGACTGTTTCTCTCTCTCTCGCTCAGACTGTTCTCTCTCTCTCTCTCTCGCTCAGACTGTTCTCTCTCTCTCTCGCAGACTTCTCTCTTTCTCTCAGACTGTTCTCTCTCTCTCTCCCTCAGACTGTCTCTCTCTCGCGCAGACTGTCTCTCTCTCGCTCAGACTGTCTCTCTCTCGCTCAGACTGTCTCTCTCTCTCTCTCTCTCTCGCTCAGACTGTTTCTCTCTCTCTCTGTCAGACTGTTCGCTCTCTCTCTCTCTCTCTCTCAGACTGTTCTCTCTCTCTCTCTCAGACTGTTCTCTCTCTCGCTCAGACTGTCTCTCTCTCGCTCAGACTGTCTCTCTCTCCCTCAGACTGTCTCTCTCTCGCTCAGACTGTCTCTCTCTCGCTCAGACTGTCTCTCTCTCGCTCAGACTGTCTCTCTCTCGCTCAGACTGTCTCTCGCTCAGACTGTTCTCTCTCGCTCAGACTGTTCTCTCTCGCTCACTGTTCTCTCTCTCTCTC
This sequence comes from Oncorhynchus clarkii lewisi, assembly GCF_045791955.1. Taxonomy (NCBI): domain Eukaryota; kingdom Metazoa; phylum Chordata; class Actinopteri; order Salmoniformes; family Salmonidae; genus Oncorhynchus; species Oncorhynchus clarkii. Next base: position 49,572 of record NW_027258627.1, read on the forward strand.
TCGCTCAGACTTCTCTCTCTCTCTCGCTCAGACTTCTCTCTCTGACTTCTCTCTCTCTCTCGCTCAGACTGTCTCTCTCGCTCAGACTGTTCTCTCTCTCTCTCGCTCGCTCAGACTGTCTCTCTCTCTCGCTCAGACTGTTCTCTCTCTCTCTCGCTCAGACTGTTCTCTCTCTCTCTCGCTCAGACTGTTCTCTCTCTCTCTCGGTTCTCTCTCAGACTTCTCTCTCGCTCAGACTGTTCTCTCTCTCTCGCGCAGACTGTTCTCTCTCTCGCGCAGACTGTTCTCTTTCTCTCTCGCGCAGACTGTTCTCTCTCTCTCTCGCGCAGACTGTTCTCTTTCTCTCTCGCGCAGACTGTTCTCTCTCTCTCGCTCAGACTGTTCTCTCTCTCGCTCAGACGGCTGTCTCTCTCGCTCAGGCTGTCTCTCTCGCTCAGGCTGTCTCTCTCGCTCAGGCTGTTCTCTCTCTCCCTCAGACTGTCTCTCTCTCTCCCTCTCTCGCTCAGACTGTTCTCTCTCTCTCTCTCTCTCTCTCGCTCGGACTGTTCTCTCTCTCTCTCTCTCTCGCTCAGACTGTTCTCTCTCTCTCTCTCTCTCGCTCGCTCAGACTGTTCTCTCTCTCTCTCTCTCGGTTCTCTCTCAGACTTCTCTCTCGCTCAGACTGTTCTCTCTCTCTCGCGCAGACTGTTCTCTCTCTCGCGCAGACTGTTCTCTTTCTCTCTCGCGCAGACTGTTCTCTCTCTCTCGCGTGCAGACTGTTCTCTCTCTCTCGCGCAGACTGTTCTCTTTCTCGCTCAGGCTGTTCTCTCTCGCTCAGACTGTCTCTCTCGCTCAGACTGTCTCTCGCTCAGACTGTCTCTCTCGCTCAGACTGTCTCTCTCGCTCAGACTGTTCTCTCTCTCTCGCGCAGACTGTTCTCTCTCTCGCGCAGACTGTTCTCTTTCTCTCTCGCGCAGACCGTTCTCTCTCTCGCGCGTGCAGACTGTTCTCTCTCTCTCGCTCAGACGGCTGTCTCTCTCGCTCAGGCTCTCTCTCGCTCAGACTGTCTCTCTCGCTCAGACTGTCTCTCTCTCTCTCTCTCTCGCTCAGACTGTTCTCTCTCTCTCTCTCTCTCGCTCGCTCAGACTGTTCTCTCTCTCTCTCTCTCGGTTCTCTCTCAGACTTCTCTCTTGCTCAGACTGTTCTCTCTCTCGCTCAGGCTGTTCTCTCTCTCGCTCAGACTGTTCTCTCTCTCGCTCAGACTGTTCTCTCTATCGCTCAGACGGCTGTCTCTCTCGCTCAGGCTGTCTCTCTCGCTCAGGCTGTCTCTCTCGCTCAGGCTGTCTCTCTCGCTCAGGCTGTTCTCTCTCTCACTCAGGCTGTTCTCTCTCGCTCATGCTGTTCTCTCTCTCGCTCAGGCTGTTCTCTCTCTCGCTCAGACGGCTGTATCTCTCGCTCAGGCTGTCTCTCTCGCTCAGGCTGTTCTCTCTCTCTCGCTCAGGCTGTTCTCTCTCTCGCTCAGACTGTTCCCTCTCGCTCAGACTGTCTCTCTCGCTCAGACTGTTCTCTCTCGCTCAGACTGTTCTCCCTCTCTCTCTCTCTCTCGCTCAGACTGCCTCTCTCTCTCTCTCTCTCGCTCAGACTGCCTCTCTCTCTCGCTCAGACTGCCTCTCTCTCTCGCTCAGACTGCCTCTCTCTCTCGCTCAGACTGTTCTCTCTCTCGCTCAGACTGTTCTCTCTCTCGCTCAGACTGTTCTCTCTCTCGCTCAGACTGTTCTCTCTCTCGCTCAGACTGTTCTCTCTCTCGCTCAGACTGTTCTCTCTCTCGCTCAGGCTGTCTCTCTCGCTCAGACTGTCTCTCTCGCTCAGACTGTCTCTCTCGCTCAGACTGTCTCTCTCGCTCAGACTGTTCTCTCTCTCTCTCTCTCTCTCGCTCAGACTGTTCTCTCTCTCTCTCTCTCTCTCTCGCTCGCTCAGACTGTTCTCTCTCGCTCAGACTGTTCTCTCTCTCTCTCTCTCTCTCTCTCGCTCGCTCAGACTGTTCTCTCTCTCTCTCTCTCGGTTCTCTCTCAGACTTCTCTCTCGCTCAGACTGTTCTCTCTCTCTCGCACAGACTGTTCTCTCTCTCGCGCAGACTGTTCTCTTTCTCTCTCGCTCAGACTGTTCTCTCTCTCTCGCTCAGACTGTTCTCCCTCTCTCTCTCTCTCTCTCTCTCTCTCTCGCTCACTGTTCTCTCTCTCGCTCAGACTGTTCTCTCTCTCTCTCGCTCAGACTGTTCTCTCTCTCTCACTCAGACTGTCTCTCTCCCTCAGACTTGTCTCTCTCCCTCAGACTTGTCTCTCTCCCTCAGACTTGTCTCTCTCCCTCAGACTTGTCTCTCTCCCTCAGACTTGTCTCTCTCCCTCAGACTTGTCTCTCTCTCTCTCTCTCTCTCTCTCTCAGACTGTTCTCTCTCTCTCTCCCTCTCGCTCGCTCAGACTGTTTTCTCTCTCTCTCTCTCTCTCTCTCGCTCAGACTGCCTCTCTCTCTCGCTCAGACTGCCTCTCTCTCTCGCTCAGACTGCCTCTCTCTCTCGCTCAGACTGCCTCTCTCTCTCGCTCAGACTGCCTCTCTCTCTCGCTCAGACTGCCTCTCTCTCTCGCTCAGACTGCCTCTCTCTCTCGCTCAGACTGCCTCTCTCTCTCGCTCAGACTGCCTCTCTCTCTCGCTCAGACTGCCTCTCTCTCTCGCTCAGACTGCCTCTCTCTCTCGCTCAGACTGCCTCTCTCTCGCGCTCAGACTCTCTCGCGCTCAGACTGTCTCTCGCGCTCAGACTGTCTCTCGCGCTCAGACTGTCTCTCTCGCTCAGACTGTTCTCTCTCTCTCTTGCTCAAACTGTTCTCTCTCGCTCAGACAGTCTGAGCGAGAGAGACAGTCTGAGCGAGAGAGACAGTCTGAGCGAGAGAGACAGTCTGAGCGAGAGAGACAGTCTGAGCGAGAGAGACAGTCTGAGCGAGAGACAGTCTGAGCGAGAGAGACAGTCTGAGCGAGAGAGACAGTCTGAGTGAGAGAGAGAGAACAGTCTGAGCGAGAGAGAGAGAGAACAGTCTGAGCGAGAGAGAGAACAGTGAGCGAGAGAGAGAGAGAGAGAGAGAGAGAGAGGGAGAACAGTCTGAGCGAGAGAGACAGTCTGAGCGAGAGAGAACAGCCTGAGCGAGAGAGAGAACAGCCTGAGCGAGAGAGACAGCCTGAGCGAGAGAGACAGCCTGAGCGAGAGAGACAGCCTGAGCGAGAGAGACAGCCTGAGCGAGAGAGAGAACAGCCTGAGCGAGAGAGAGAACAGCCTGAGCGAGAGAGAACAGCCTGAGCGAGAGAGACAGCCTGAGCGAGAGAGACAGTCTCTCTCGCTCAGACTGTTCTCTCTCTCGCTCAGACTGTTCTCTCTCTCGCTCAGACTGTTCTCTCTCTCGCTCAGACTGTTCTCTCTCTCGCTCAGGCTGTCTCTCTCGCTCAGGCTGTTCTCTCTCGCTCAGACTGTCTCTCTCGCTCAGACTGTTCTCTCTCTCTCTCTCTCTCTCTCTCGCTCAGACTGTTCTCTCTCTCTCTCTCTCGCTCAGACTGTTCTCTCTCTCTCTCTCTCTCGCTCGCTCAGACTGTTCTCTCTCTCTCTCTCGGTTCTCTCTCAGACTTCTCTCTCGCTCAGACTGTTCTCTCTCTCTCGCGCAGACTGTTCTCTCTCTCTCGCGCAGACTGTTCTCTTTCTCTCTCGCGCAGACTGTTCTCTCTCTCTCGCGTGCAGACTGTTCTCTCTCTCTCGCGTGCAGACTGTTCTCTCTCTCTCGCGCAGACTGTTCTCTCTCTCGCGCGCAGACTGTTCTCTCTCTCGCGCGCAGACTGTTCTCTCTCGCACGCAGACTGTTCTCTCTCTCTCTCTCTCTCGCTCAGACTGTCTCTCTCTCTCTCGCTCGCTCAGACTGTTCTCTCTCTCTCTCTCGGTTCTCTCTCAGACTTCTCTCTCGCTCAGACTGTTCTCTCTCTCGCGCAGACTGTTCTCTCTCTCTCGCGCAGACTGTTCTCTTTCTCTCTCGCGCAGACTGTTCTCTCTCTCTCGCGTGCAGACTGTTCTCTCTCTCTCGCGTGCAGACTGTTCTCTCTCTCTCGCGCAGACTGTTCTCTCTCTCGCGCGCAGACTGTTCTCTCTCTCGCGCGCAGACTGTTCTCTCTCGCACGCAGACTGTTCTCTCTCTCGCTCACTCACACACAGCCGGTCTCCTTAATTTCTCCCTGTAGAACCTTGCATTAGCATTAAGATAAGCGCATAATGACATTAAATGTGATTAAGTGGTACAACAGCAAAAAGGGTTCAGTCATAAGAGTAAAGGCGACCGGGGAAATAGAAAATTTAAGTTTAGCAGCACTTAGAGACTGATGAGAAAAGCTGTGGAATTGCTTCCTCTGCTGAGCACTCAAGAAGTTCCTGGGTTAAAAATCATGGAGGCTAGCGCAGTGTTTCCCAAACTCAAACAAAAGAGAAATGGAACAGAGAGAAAATGTAGCAATTATATAATGAATATCATGCAATTCTACTCATTCGGCCATGGGGGAGAGAGAAACATTTGCAGCTCATTTCCAGTAATTCTACATATTTAGCCATGGTGTGAAGAGAAATGTTTGCAGTTTTAAAGCTCATTTCCTGTGATTCTATACATTTTTCCATGACGTATGCCATGTTAATATTTGAGTGGGAGTGACTAACAAAATCAAATGGGGGTCCCGTGGAATTAAGGGCCCCTGGACATTCATTGTGTGTGTGCAATGATGTGCGAAATCTGGGATTTTTTTTTTCATTCTTATTGGATAAGCATTAGAATAAGCCACCTCAATATTTGCAGCCATAGATGGTAATGTCTCTCTAGGAGCTGATCTGTCATCAGTACTGTGAAATAATTTGAACAGATTTGAATGGAGAATGCAGATTTTGAAATTGCACCTTGTGTATTCTACTATTCTAACTCTCAACAGTACGTTGAGACCCAGACTGAGTTTCTAAAGAATAAATATATTGATCAAAAATATAATAACATGTAAAGTGTTTCATGAGCTGACAAAAGATCCCAGAGATCTTTTAGCGCAAAATGCTTATTTCTCTCAAATTTTGTGCACAAATTTGTTAACATCCCTGTTAGTGAGTATTTCTCCTTTGCCAATATAATACATCCACCTGACAGGTGTGGCATATCAAAAAGCAGATTTAAAAAACATTACACAGGTGCACCTTGTGCTGGGGACAGTGAAGGCCACTCTAAAATGGGCAGTTTTGTCCCACAATACAATGCTACAAATGTTTCATGTTCTGAGGGAGCGTGCAATTGGCATGCTGACTGCAGAAATATTCACCAGAGCTGTTGTCAGAGAATTTAATGTACATTTCTGTACCATAAGTCACCTCCAACATCGCTTTAGAAAATTTGGCAGTACAGCCAACCGGCCTCACAACCGCAGACCACGTGTAACCACACCAGCCCAGGACCTCCACATCCGGCTTCTTCACCAGCGGGATTGTCTGAGACACGCCACCCGGACAGCTTATGAAACTGTGGGTTCGCACAACCAAAGAATTTCTGCACAAACTGTCAGAAACCGTCTCAGGAAAGCTCATCTGCATGCTCGTTGTCCTCACCAGGGTCTTGACATTACTGCAATTTGGCATCGTAACTGACTTCAGAGAGCAAATGCTCACCTTCGATGACCACTGGCACGCTGGAGAAGTGTGCTCTTCACAGATGAATCCCGGTTTCAATTGTACCTGGGCAGATGGCAGACAGCGTGTAAGGTGTCGTGTGGGCGGGTGGTTTGCTGATGTCAACATTGTGAACAGAGTGCCCCATATTAGAGGTGGGGTTATGGTATGGGCATACATAACTTATGGACAACGAACACAATTGCATTTTATCGATGGCAATTTGAATGCACAGAGATACTGAGACCAGCTCCTGAGGCACATTGTCGTGCCATTCATCTGCCACCATTGCCTCATGTTTCAGTATGATAATGCACGGCTCCATGTCGCAAGGATCTGTACACAATTTCTGGAAGCTGAAAATGTCCCAGTTCTTCCATGGCCTGCAAACTCACCACACATATCACCCATTGATTATGTTTGGGATGCTCTGGATCGATGTGTACAACAGCATGTTCCAGGTCCCTTCAACATCCAGCAACTTCGCACAGCCATTGAAGAGGAGTGGGACAACATTCCACAGACCACAATCAACAGCTTGATCATATCTATGCGAAGGAGATGTGTCGCACTGCATGAGGCAAATGGTGGTCACACCAGATAATGACTGGTTTTCTGTTCCACGGCCCTACCTATTCTTTTTTTCAGATGCATATCTGTATTCCCAGTCATGTGAAATACATACATTAGGGCCTAATTAATTTATATGAACTGTAACTCAGGAAAATCTTTGAAATTGTCTCTCTCCCTCAGACTTGTCTCTCTCCCTCAGACTTGTCTCTCTCCCTCAGACTTGTCTCTCTCCCTCAGACTGTTCTCTCTCTCTCTCTCGCTCGCTCAGACTGTTCTCTCTCTCTCTCTCTCTCTCCCTCTCTCTCGCTCAGAATGCCTCTCTCTCTCTCTCTCTCGCTCAGACTGCCTCTCTCTCTCGCTCAGACTGCCTCTCTCTCTCGCTCAGACTGCCTCTCTCTCTCGCTCAGACTGCCTCTCTCTCTCCCTCAGACTGCCTCTCTCTCTCCCTCAGACTGTCTCTCTCTCTCCCTCAGACTGTCTCTCTCTCTCCCTCAGACTGTCTCTCTCTCTCCCTCAGACTGTCTCTCTCTCTCCCTCAGACTGTCTCTCTCTCTCCCTCAGACTTCTCTCTCTCCCTCAGACTTCTCTCTCTCCCTCAGACTGTCTCTCTCTCTCCCTCAGACTGTCTCTCTCTCAGACTGCCTCTCTCTCTCGCTCAGACTGCCTCTCTCTCTCGCTCAGACTGCCTCTCTCTCTCGCTCAGACTGCATCTCTCTCTCCCTCAGACTGCCTCTCTCTCTCGCGCTCAGACTGTCTCTCTCTCTCGCGCTCAGACTGTCTCTCTCTCGCGCTCAGACTGTCTCTCTCTCGCGCTCAGACTGTCTCTCTCTCGCGCTCAGACTGTCTCTCTCTCGCGCTCAGACTGTCTCTCTCTCGCGCTCAGACTGTCTCTCTCTCGCGCTCAGACTGTCTCTCTCTCGCGCTCAGACTGTCTCTCTCTCGCGCTCAGACTGTGTCTCTCTCGCTCAGACTGTGTCTCTCTCGCTCAGACTGTGTCTCTCTCGCTCAGACTGTGTCTCTCTCGCTCAGACTGTTCTCTCTCTCTCTCTCGCTCAAACTGTTCTCTCTCGCTCAGACAGTCTGAGCGAGAGAGACAGTCTGAGCGAGAGAGACAGTCTGAGCGAGAGAGACAGTCTGAGCGAGAGAGACAGTCTGAGCGAGAGAGAGAACAGTCTGAGCGAGAGAGAACAGTCTGAGCGAGAGAGAACAGTCTGAGCGAGAGAGACAGTCTGAGCGAGAGAGACAGTCTGAGCGAGAGAGACAGTCTGAGCGAGAGAGACAGTCTGAGCGAGAGAGACAGTCTGAGCGAGAGAGAGAGAACAGTCTGAGCGAGAGAGAGAGAACAGTCTGAGCGAGAGAGAGAACAGTGAGCGAGAGAGAGAGAGAGAGAGAGGGAGAACAGTCTGAGCGAGTGAGAACAGTCTGAGCGAGAGAGACAGTCTGAGCGAGAGGGAACAGTCTGAGCGAGAGAGAGAACAGCCTGAGCGAGAGAGAGAACAGCCTGAGCGAGAGAGAGAACAGCCTGAGCGAGAGAGAGAACAGCCTGAGCGAGAGAGAGAACAGCCTGAGCGAGAGAGACAGCCTGAGCGAGAGAGACAGCCTGAGCGAGAGATACAGCCGTCTGAGCGAGAGAGAGAACAGCCTGAGCGAGAGAGAGAACAGCATGAGCGAGAGAGAGAACAGCCTGAGCGAGAGAGAGAACAGCCTGAGCGAGAGAGAGAACAGCCTGAGCGAGAGAGACAGCCTGAGCGAGAGAGACAGCCTGAGCGAGAGAGACAGCCGTCTGAGCGAGAGAGAGAACAGTCTGAGCGAGAGAGAGAACAGTCTGAGCGAGAGAGAGAACAGCCTGAGCGAGAGAGAACAGCCTGAGCGAGAGAGACAGCCTGAGCGAGAGAGACAGCCTGAGCGAGAGAGACAGTCTCTCTCGCTCAGACTGTTCTCTCTCTCGCTCAGACTGTTCTCTCTCTCGCTCAGACTGTTCTCTCTCTCGCTCAGACTGTTCTCTCTCTCAGGCTGTCTCTCTCGCTCAGGCTGTTCTCTCTCGCTCAGACTGTCTCTCTCGCTCAGACTGTCACTCTCGCTCAGACTGTTCTCTCTCTCGCTCAGACTGTTCTCTCTCTCTCTCTCTCTCTCGCTCAGACTGTTCTCTCTCTCTCTCTCTCTCTCTCTCTCGCTCAGACTGTTCTCTCTCTCTCTCTCTCGCTCAGACTGTTTCTCTCTCTCTCTCTCGCTCAGACTGTTCTCTCTCTCTCTCTCTCTCTCTCTCGGTTCTCTCTCAGACTTCTCTCTCGCTCAGACTGTTCTCTCTCTCTCGCGCAGACTGTTCTCTCTCTCTCGCGCAGACTGTTCTCTTTCTCTCTCGCGCAGACTGTTCTCTCTCTCTCGCGTGCAGACTGTTCTCTCTCTCTCGCGCAGACTGTTCTCTCTCTCTCGCGCAGACTGTTCTCTCTCTCGCGCGCAGACTGTTCTCTCTCTCGCGCGCAGACTGTTCTCTCTCTCGCACGCAGACTGTTCTCTCTCGCACGCAGACTGTTCTCTCTCTCGCTCACTCACACACAGCCGGTCTCCGAGCAGTTGCCATCTTAATTTCTCCCTGTAGAACCTTGCATTAGCATTAAGATAAGCGCATAATGACATTAAATGTGATTAAGTGGTACAACAGCAAAAAGGGTTCAGTCATAAGAGTAAAGGCGACCGGGGAAATAGAAAATTTAAGTTTAGCAGCACTTAGAGACTGATGAGAAAAGCTGTGGAATTGCTTCCTCTGCTGAGCACTCAAGAAGTTCCTGGGTTAAAAATCATGGAGGCTAGCGCAGTGTTTCCCAAACTCAAACAAAAGAGAAATGGAACAGAGAGAAAATGTAGCAATTATATAATGAATATCATGCAATTCTACTCATTCGGCCATGGGGGAGAGAGAAACATTTGCAGCTCATTTCCAGTAATTCTACATATTTAGCCATGGTGTGAAGAGAAATGTTTGCAGTTTTAAAGCTCATTTCCTGTGATTCTATACATTTTTCCATGACGTATGCCATGTTAATATTTGAGTGGGAGTGACTAACAAAATCAAATGGGGGTCCCGTGGAATTAAGGGCCCCTGGACATTCATTGTGTGTGTGCAATGATGTGCGAAATCTGGGATTTTTTTTTTCATTCTTATTGGATAAGCATTAGAATAAGCCACCTCAATATTTGCAGCCATAGATGGTAATGTCTCTCTAGGAGCTGATCTGTCATCAGTACTGTGAAATAATTTGAACAGATTTGAATGGAGAATGCAGATTTTGAAATTGCACCTTGTGTATTCTACTATTCTAACTCTCAACAGTACGTTGAGACCCAGACTGAGTTTCTAAAGAATAAATATATTGATCAAAAATATAATAACATGTAAAGTGTTTCATGAGCTGACAAAAGATCCCAGAGATCTTTTAGCGCAAAATGCTTATTTCTCTCAAATTTTGTGCACAAATTTGTTAACATCCCTGTTAGTGAGTATTTCTCCTTTGCCAAGATAATACATCCACCTGACAGGTGTGGCATATCAAAAAGCAGATTTAAAAAACATTACACAGGTGCACCTTGTGCTGGGGACAGTGAAGGCCACTCTAAAATGGGCAGTTTTGTCCCACAATACAATGCTACAGATGTTTCATGTTCTGAGGGAGCGTGCAATTGGCATGCTGACTGCAGAAATATTCACCAGAGCTTTTGTCAGAGAATTTAATGTACATTTCTGTACCATAAGTCACCTCCAACATCGCTTTAGAAAATTTGGCAGTACAGCCAACCGGCCTCACAACCGCAGACCACGTGTAACCACACCAGCCCAGGACCTCCACATCCGGCTTCTTCACCAGCGGGATTGTCTGAGACACGCCACCCGGACAGCTTATGAAACTGTGGGTTCGCACAACCAAAGAATTTCTGCACAAACTGTCAGAAACCGTCTCAGGAAAGCTCATCTGCATGCTCGTTGTCCTCAACAGGGTCTTGACATTACTGCAATTTGGCATCGTAACTGACTTCAGAGAGCAAATGCTCAACTTCGATGACCACTGGCACGCTGGAGAAGTGTGCTCTTCACAGATGAATCCCGGTTTCAATTGTACCTGGGCAGATGGCAGACAGCGTGTAAGGTGTCGTGTGGGCGGGTGGTTTGCTGATGTCAACATTGTGAACAGAGTGCCCCATATTAGAGGTGGGGTTATGGTATGGGCATACATAACTTATGGACAACGAACACAATTGCATTTTATCGATGGCAATTTGAATGCACAGAGATACTGAGACCAGCTCCTGAGGCACATTGTCGTGCCATTCATCTGCCACCATCGCCTCATGTTTCAGTATGATAATGCACGGCTCCATGTCGCAAGGATCTGTACACAATTTCTGGAAGCTGAAAATGTCCCAGTTCTTCCATGGCCTGCAAACTCACCACACATATCACCCATTGATTATGTTTGGGATGCTCTGGATCGATGTGTACAACAGCATGTTCCAGGTCCCTTCAACATCCAGCAACTTCGCACAGCCATTGAAGAGGAGTGGGACAACATTCCACAGACCACAATCAACAGCTTGATCATATCTATGCGAAGGAGATGTCGCACTGCATGAGGCAAATGGTGGTCACACCAGATAATGACTGGTTTTCTGTTCCACGGCCCTACCTATTCTTTTTTTCAGATGCATATCTGTATTCCCAGTCATGTGAAATACATACATTAGGGCCTAATTAATTTATATGAACTGTAACTCAGGAAAATCTTTGAAATTGTTCCATGTTGCGTTTATATTTCAATAATAACAATGGATAATAATAAATATTTTAGATTTTATGTCGCTTAACAGATAGCCCTGTGTGTGTGCATACAGTGCCTTCGGAAAGTATTCAGACCCATTGACTTTTCACACATTTTGTTATGTTACAGCCTTAATCTAAAATGGATTACATTTTTTAAAAATCCTCATCAATCTATACACTATCTAATAATGACAAAGCGAAAACAGTTTTTTTGAACAATTTTTTTTTTTAAACCTGAAATACCTTATTTACGTAAGTATTCAGACCCTTTGCTAGGAGACTCGAAATTGAGCTCAGGTGCATCCTGTTTCCATTGATCATCCTTGAGATGTTTCTACAACTTGATTGGAGTCCACCTGTGGTAAATTCAATTGATTGGACATGATTTGGAAAGGCACACACCTGTCTATATAAGGTCCCACAGTTGACAGTCCATGTCAGAGCAAAAGCCAAGCCATAAGGTCGAAGGAATGGTTCGTAGAGCTCCGAGACAGGATTGTGTCAAGGCAACCAAAAAAAGTCTGCAGCACTGAAGGTCCCCAAGAACAGTGGCCTCCATCATTCTTAAATAGAAGAAGTTTGGAACGATTTAATCAATTTTAGAATAAGGCTGTAACGTAACAAAATGTTGCAATACTTTCCGAATGCACTGTAGGTACGTATGTGTGTGCTCACTAAGGCACAATGTCACTTAAGGACACACAAAAGACAAAGTACATTTTCCTCATCACTCAAGACAAGTGTGGTCACAGGAAGCATCCCATCTTGGAGCACAGGATAGGAGAGGAAGAAGAGGGTTATTAGACTCCACCAGTGAGCCGAACAGAGAGATAGAGAACAGAGATTTGTGAGGCCATCCATCTCTGGCTCAGTCCAGCCTCAGCCTGAGGGGAACACGATGATTTAGTGGTGTGAGGGCTAGAAGCAAGGAAAGATGGAGAGAAAGAGATATATAAATATAAATAAAATATATAAATATATATAAATATATAAATATATATATATATATATATATGAGTGCGTGCATGCTTGTGTGTATGTGCACGCGTTCGCATGTGTGTGTCTGATCAGGGCCAGAGTAGAAAACATCAGGTGTGTGTGTGTTCGCTTTTGGCTGTCGGCCGTCAGTGAAGCTGGAGCAGGCGCTGTAGCAGCCGTGATGTACCCCCACAGCCACACCTACAGCCTCAGCTGGCACAGAGAAGACTGTATTATACCTTCAATTTGCTCAGTTCAAATCTAATAGAAAGATTCAGTTTGTCACACATCTCCCCATGAGAGGGTCTTAAATCTATAGTCACAGTGCCACTCACAACAGTGAGTCATAATTCAATTCATTTCAGGGCTATAATGGATCCTGGGGGTGGATGTAGGTATTGTATGGACATTTGTGGACAATATACAGTATGTATTGTATGGACAATGTATGCACTCATGACTGGAAGACGCTTTGAATTAAAGCGTCTGCTAAATGGCATATATTATTATTAATATATATTATTTATATTCCACCAGGTGCTGGGTATCTCATATCCTGATTAATTGCCAGGTGCAGGCAGCATACAGCGTGTTCAGGGCCTTAGCACCGTGTGGTGATCTGCAGGGCAATGACTGATGTTCAGTCAGGTCTACTTAATAAGGCAGAGAGAGTGGAGGGTATGTGTGTCCGGTGCACCTGGAAATCCTATTAGGCTTCAGCTCAGCTGGCTAACTCACCACAGAAGGACTTTTATCTGGATGGATGACTACACAGAACACAAGCGTTAGCCACATCAATAGAGTAACCATTTTAGCGGGCGATGCTAGCGCTAACTTCTGGCTACTGTTACAATACCCTATACTGATCAGCAGTAACACAATTCTTCAGCCACAAGGCATCGGGAATCAGCAGATACATTCATTTAAAGACAAAGTCTTGTCACTTCCCATTGAGTTAGTGACCCTAAAACATGCTGCAGGTACTGAACCAGTGAGCAGGATCGCTAACTCAATTTAGAAGCCTATTGGCCTGGATACAGCGGACTGACGATGACCCTTCTCTACTTCTACCCAACCTGAAACATAACAATACGTTTACTGTCCTGTTTTCATGAAAAGACAGTCTGGGTCTAGCTATATGTCAGTGTCTGAGTTTCTCATTTTCTCCCTCTCGCTGCCGGCTCTCTCTCTCTGCTGGGGCTGAATCACTTCTTTCATTATTTTCTTATTTCCCTCTCTCTCTCGCTCACTCCCCCCCCCCTCTTCCCCTCTACTCTGGGCAGTGTTTCCAGACACCCAGGTCTGAGATAAGCAGAGAGAAGCCAGACTGGTGGTGGGCCGTGTGCAGCAGGAGGCAGACACCCAGATTAGAGGGGCTGAGCTGGGCTTTCAACCACCACCTCGCTTTGACCACAGAACAACCACTGAACCATAGCTGCACTTAACCATGAACACAGACTGGATAGGTTAGATCAGGTCGATTTTTGAAAACATCTGCCGCATCCAATGTTTTCAGATCTATACGTGCCTTTAGAGGCTAGAGTTTGTAGTTTACCTACTGTGCTGCTGGTTGTAATTTCAACATGATTATATTGTCTGATGCAAAGCGTGAACACCGGACTAAGATCGAATCGTTCTACACCCGCTCCCGACGCTTGTTAAATCCAGAAGGAT
>NW_027258628.1:0-20000 GCF_045791955.1 Oncorhynchus clarkii lewisi
CTGAGTTTTCTGGGTTTCTGGATCTGGGTTCACCAAGGCTGACCTAGTTAAATGCAAACGCTCAGTGCTGCGCCACCGCCATGTCCCCCAGAGCCATGCATCCAGAAAGAGTGTGCAGTGCAGCCGAGTTGCAAATTAAAACCATCCCGATATGGCCAGTGGCAGCTGCATGGATTGATGTCGGCGGTAAGGGTGATTTGTAATTTAGTTTGAGTTCTGTTGATGGTGGGTGTGGTATTTGTCACATCTTTTCTAAGGCCAACCAGCACCGACGGAATGCAGTTTCTGTACAGTACACTCTCATAAAAATAGCTAATTAGTACCAGAAAAGGGTTCTTCATTTTGTCCCTGTCCTAGGGCAGTGGTCACCAGCCTTTTCTGAGTCAAAATGCAACCCGAGATCTACCGCTCAGAATTGTTTCAACATGACTTAAAAAACAAACCTATGCAACATTAACCTATTAAAACAGTACTATAGCAATGATGTTTGTGTATTTGGCTATAGGCCCAATACATTATCACTGCATATTGGCAGTGCTTGAATTGCCCTGCCAATGCATTGTTTTCTGGATCATTAAATCAAAAATATAATAATAATAATCATAAAACATCAGTGAAAGTACAGTGTTACTAGCAGTAACTGGCTGTTAAGTTACTGGGAATTTTACAATAACTACCAGGCAACTAACCGCCATTAATTTACTGTGAAATGCACAGTAACCTCTTAAAACTGAATGTCTTTGTCACATGTTCTTACGAAGATTGCAGAACTGACATTAAGAGGTGCTCAACCTTTGAGAAGATATCCATCAACCACTCAAATTGGTACAACACTTCCACTGACGGTTGGAACAAATACACAAATTCAGTAGCTTGTTGTGTTTTACCATACTTTCACTGCAACCAGTACCCTACCTTACAGAAAAATCACATGATTTCACATGAAATTTCAAATGTGAAATCATGTGTTTTTGGAACACTTCACGTGACCACATTTTCGCGTGTAGTTTGTTGTCACATGTTATTACATTATCTTCACATAAGATCACATGAGTACCATAAGGGCTGTAGAGTACCATCAAATTACAGGAACGTTTTAACAGTGTCGCATTTCATGGCATAAAGGAAAACATGGTGTAGAGGGAAAGAACAGGATGTTCTTCACAACCATCACAGCAGTAAAGAACCCTTCTGATATGCAAAATAAAATGGTTACACATATCATGCTCACCCCTGACAAAGAACCCATCAATAACCTTTTTTTGAGAGTGTACCTTTTGATGTAATATTCCACACTGTCAGACTCGGACAGTGCATGTCGAGCAACAATAGGTTTTGCAACATTTTAATGAGCATCTTTGGGTCTCAAGCACATGCAGCATCAGATCTGGATTGGGGAACCAACGTCAGTCCTGTCTGACCCGTTTGTTTCCAGTTCATTTCACCCCATTCCCTCCCCAATGTCCCATTTTGGCATGGTGAATTAACCCATATACTTTAATCATAGAATCAATCAGTTTATTTTGTATACCTTCCACTGATGTTGTCTCTCTTCAGTTTTTCTAGATTTGGGTTATTTGGTAACCCAGTGCTGGATAAATATTGGACAGAACACACGGTGGGTTATTTTGACCCAGCCATTTGGGTTCTGTGAATAATTATCCAAACAGGTTAATTTAACCATCAGTTGGGTTTTTATTCACTTTCAGGCTGAGTCTTTTTTTATTTAATCCATAGGTTAGTTTCAGGAGGCGTGGCTTATTAGGGGTGTGGCTTTCAGGTGGTTCTTTTTGGCCACCCGTGAAAGTAAATGTAATTCCTGTTGATCATGTTAAGATTGTATACTAAAAATGTCTACTTTCCTTTAATATTTTGTCACATTACATATTCTACTACAATATGTAAATGTTATACTATTTTTTACAAAGTGATAACTATCCCAACATTGGGATAAGCATAGGCTCTTAACTCATACACTTGTGTAAGCCTCATTAAACTACAAAAGTGTTCAACCTTAACATTTGATAACAATACAACAGAACACATGTGCTGGAATGACATTTACTCTCACGGGAGCCCAAAAAACATCCTGAAAGCCATGCCCCAACTAAGCCACTCCTCCAGTGTTCTGATCTGACCCACTGTGTCATGCATCAACAACCCAACCTTGTATTTTTAAAGAAAACAACCCAACTAACTGACACAATGCCTGCAACCCAGCAGTTGGGTCATCTAAACAACACAGCATTTTTTTTGGAGTGTATCCTGGACTGGGAACAGTCTGATGAAAGGCCTCCTTCTGAACCTGGGATGCGTCCCAAATAGCACCATATTCCCTACAAAGTGCACTACTTTTGACCAGAGCCCAATGGGAATAGGGTTCCATTGGGACTCAACCATGTCCTTGTTCTGTCTGCTCCCTCTTCCATCCGGCCTGGGCAGAATGGTGCTGAAGGATCAGGGCTAATGGGCTGGATAGCTTTATGCAGACTAGGCTACAGTGCAGAGGGGGAGGGGAGACTTTCAGTAGCGAGAGAAGGTTGCCAGTGCATATTCAGAGTATTCCCAACACTATTTTTCTTAGATGAGACACCTGACTGGGTCTGGTACATTCATGATGGCTGACTGTCTATGATTCTGCATTTCACTGTGGATCAGTGTACTGTACTGGGCTAATCCAGCAACACAGTGCTGCTCTGAGGTCCTGTAGGGGAGGGGATGGGTGGGACTGGACGGTTGCGTCCCATGAGACCTGGTCAAAAGTAGGGCACAATATAAGAATGGGATGCACCTGACTTCTGAACTTTAGCCACGTCTCCTTCTATAGCTACTGTATATCTCCACTATGGGCTTTACTGTGGCCTATGCAGAGCCAGATATGTGGTTTCGCTCAACACCCATCTCAAGCTTTGGCTTGAAGTAGTCTACATTGGCACTAAACCAGCAGCTACTGTAACAGTTAAAATAAAGCGACTGCAATATTTTCACATTGTCCCAGTTTCTCATTGGCTCCAGTTTAAGTCCCTACCTGTAACAGAAAGGTAGGACAAGTGGTTGCTATGGTGACAGCAAACAGGAAATACCCTTGGGTATTGTCCAGAAGCCTTCCTGCAGTGTGTTGAGTGTTGCTGCCCGCCTAAGGCTGCAAGGAAACTCGGCTCATTGTGAGGCTGCGGACAGAGTGTCCATCCACACTCACAATGTTCCCTTTCAGTGCAAGGGGGCAACTGCCAAGGAGCTCAACCGTAAATGCTCTCTGGATAAAGATGCTTTGTTCCAAATAATTCCTGTGGCAACCAAGGTCTTATTCTAAACTAGTCCCAAATCTGTAATAGGTCAGGTCCTGAAACCATCCCTGGAATGATGATTTGCTAGACTTTTATACTGGGTGTCAATGCATGCAATCATTCACCTGTTAATAGTATTAGGCATATGCTTACTCTGCATAGAATAATACTTTTCCTGCATGTCATCAAGCTGTTTTCCTAGTGGAGTTTGATATTATATATTCTTTTACTATCTTACTACCTATGACTACTTTATGCTACTATATAATATTCTCTTACTATGCAAGTATTTTCTGTGCAACTTGAATTCCAGTTTGTACCAGTCTGACTATTACAAATCTGCTGCTACAGACTTTTATTCCATACACTTCTTCCTGTCCCCTCGGTCAGTTCCCCCTCTGGCACCCCAAATGTGACGATAACATGAAGGAGTTTGTGTGTACTCTAACATTCTGTGTATGTGAAGGGAGCACCATACTGTAAAACAAGTGTCAGCACTTTCTGGAAGACATATTTTATGTTCCCACTATTTCTCCATCTCTGACACCTTTCTCTCATTCTCCTTTCTTTCTCTCTTCTCATTGTCGCCTTTCTCTAGTGAATGCTTGGAGAATGTAGACAAAGCGGGTGTATTGAGAGACTGTCTTTGGCCAGACTGTGTATGGATTTCCCCGTTTATTTGATCAGTTTATTGTTAGTGCTACAACGGCACTTTGAGCAGCGCTGTCAAGTAAAATCAGTCGTTATTCAGCGAGTTGGCATTGGCGTCACGGAAATCACATTTAGTTTATAGCTGCATACTGGAAGCCAGGACTTTTATAGTTGTGAATAGATTACGATAGATTTGAAACCATTTTCATTCTAGCCTGTTCAATTTGGAATATTTATCAACCAGATATAGCCTGTTGGATATGTTCTATGTTTAGACTGGGATTTTGACAATGTCGTCATTGATGACCCCTCGCAGTATGACTAATTGATTAAACTGTGCTGCCGTATGCTCAACGCGGTCTTCTGTGTGCTGTGTCTCTCGCTAGTGTTTACACAAGAATAGAGTGGTGAGGAAGCCGTGTCCGGAAGCGACTTCACCATTCACATTCTGGATTCAAGTTCTCAAACATCGTTTTTAAGCTTTGTTTTAATATTGACAGTTGCAGCTGATTTCAGGATTATAATATTGATTCGCTCTCCTTATATGTGTCATTCGTATGTATTCGTTGCAGTCTCTGAATTGTTTTAAGCAAACTTTTTTTTCTCCCGCCAGCTACTGATAAAGGGCATAGGCTATATCCTGTTCCGAGCTGTTGCCATATTCACGTTTTTTTTGTCTATTTCTAAATCCCACCGCGGCCGCCATGGCATTTCTCATGAAAAAATATATATTTCACTGCGACCTGCTGCTGATTGTCAGGCAGTGAAAGCAGGCTGTTGCTGAGTGATTGGTGGGAAGTTCCGGTTGGCGGGAGGTTGTGTGTGTGTGTGTGTGTGTGTGTGTTGAGAGAGCACGAACACTATAGCTATTGGCTGAGGCACGTAAACTAGAGGGAGCAGCACGTCGTGACAACTTTATACCAGTTGTAGGTTGGCTATTTAGAGAGTCAGTCATTACGGAGACGTCTGTTTCCACCTGGAAACTACTACTAAATTCGCTCGGAGAAGGTTTAAACTGCATTCTAATGTTGACTTTGCTTAAAGAAAACGGTATCAAGTGAAGTTTTTTTTAAATGTATGCTCAGGTATTGGGTCTCGGGGGCTGCCCGAGTAGAAATGTGAAATGGAAGTTATAGAACTCCCTTGCATGATTCTTTCAATGGAGAAAAGTCCGCAATGAAACTGACATTAAATGTGGAGAAATTATACATTTGCCTCTGTTTTGCCATCAAGTAGCCTATTAATGTATATGCCATTGTAGGCAACCATTTGATACAATAAACATGTTATATATCCCACGGTTGGGATAGTGTTCTTCGGCTTGCAAGCCCTTTTTCCTCCAAACATAACGATGGTTATTATGGCCAAACAGTTCTATTTGTGTTTCATCAGACCAGAGGACATTTCTCCAAAAAGTACGATCTTTGTCCCCATCTGTAGTTTCAAACCGTAGTCTGGCTTTTTTAATGGCGGTTTTGGAGCAGTGGCTTCTTCCTTGCTGAGCGGCCTTTCAGGTTATGTCGATATAGAACTTGTTTTACTGTGGATATAGATACTTTTGTACCCGTTTCCTCCCGCATCTTCACAAGGTCCTTTGCTGTTGTTCTGGATTGATTTGCACTTTTTGCACCAAAGTACGTTCATCTCTTAGGAGACAGAACGCGTCTCCTTCCTGAGTGGTATGAAGGCTGCGTGGTCCCATGGTGTTTATATTTGCGTTTTATTGTTTGTACAGATGAACGTGGTACCATCAGGCATTTGGAAATTGAATCAGACTTGTAGAGGTCTACAATTTCTTTTCTGAGGTCTTGGCTGATTTCTTTTGATTTTCCCATGAGGTCAAGCAAAGATGCACTGAGTTTGATGGTAGGCCTTGAAATACAACCACAGGTACACCTCCAATTGACTCAAATGATGTCAATTAACCTATCAGAAGCTTCTCAAGCCATGGCATTATTTTCTGGAATTTTCCAAGCTGTTTAAAGGCACATTCAACTTAGTGGATGTAAACTTCTGACCCACTGGAATTGTGATACAGTGAAATAATCTGTCTGTAAACAATTGTTGGAAAAATTACTGTCATGCACAAAGTAGATGTCCTAACCGACTTCCCAAAAATATAGTTTGTTAACAAGAAATTTGTGGAGGGGTTCAAAAACGAGTTTTAATAACTCCAGCCTAAGTATGTAAACTTCCGACTTCAACTGTAGGTACGTGGTTCCAAAGGGCATCAGTGTCTTAACAGCATGATTTGCCAAGGAAAGAAACTCTGAGCGCAGCTTTATCCAGAAATCTGGCAGTGGCTTTTGATTAAATTCAATTTTCACAGAACTGCTTGTCGCAATTTAGATGAGACTCTCTCTTGTTCAGATATCAGTAAGGCATGAAAAGGGTAACGAATCCAGCTGTTTGTGTCATCCGTTTCGGGAAAGTACCTGCGTAATTGTGCACCCAACTCACTCAGGTGCTTCGCTATATTCCATTTGACATTGTCTGTAAGCTTGAGTTCATTTGCACACAAAAAAATCATACAATGATGGAAAGATCTGTGTGTTGTTCTTGTTAATGCAGACAGAAAAGAGCTCCAACTTCTTAGCCTCAATTTTGTCCCACACATTGAATATAGTTGAGTCCCTGTAATCCTAGATTCAGATCATTCAGGTAAGAAAAAAACATCACCCAGAGAGGCCAGTCATGTGAGAAACTCGTCATCATGCAAGTGGTCAGACAAGTGAAAATTATGATCAGTAAAGAAAACTTTAAGCTCGTCTCTCAATTCATAAAAACGTGTCAATAATTTGCCCCTTGATAACCAGTGCACTTCTGTATGTTGTAAAAGCGTTACATGGTCGCTGCCCATATCATTGCATAATGCAGAAAATACACAAGAGTTCAGAGGCCTTGTTTTAACAAAGTTAACCATTTTCACTCTAGTGTCCAAAAGGGGGATGAATCATTTTGCAATACACTGTAAATGGAATAATACTCTTATTGCGATGTGGCTGGCTTATGAAGAGCCTTTGGTTGTACATAGTGTAGTCTATGGTGTTGCCAGGGAACATCACCCTCTTCGAAGAAGTAGGAGGTGAAGATCTCCTGCACACAGATTGCCTCTCTCTTGCTGCGTTGATGGACCCCATCCTTGAAACATCCTGCAGAGCAGCAGACTTCTCCTCTGGCACATGGCGGCAAGCTGCAGATCCCCTCCTGGTCCTCGTGTCCATCCTCGTGACATTATGAAGGACACAGGTAGCCTTCACGCACCTGAATTCTTGGACTGCCTCCAGGAGGCAGTCCCAGATGGCCCTGGGCAACCAACCGCGCAGTGCCCTACTACACGGTAACTGTAGGCAATCATTTTGAAGGAATCTCCAGTTACAATGTAGGAATATGGAAGATAATGTCATTATTAGACTTTTACATCACCAGGTCAATGTGGATTACTAAAGTATAATATCCCTTAAAACAAATAATGATAACATTGGATAGATAGATGCATGTGACAATAGCGGGATCATATCAAGGATAGCATCCCAAATGAATACATAAATACCGCTTGAAGCTTGATGATGAGTTGATCATTTGAATCGGCTGTGTAGTGCTAAGGCAAAAACAAAAATGTGCACTCCTTTGTGTCCCCAGCACCAGGACTGAGAACCACTGCTCTTCATTGGGACCCCTTCATTAGTTATCCTGCACTGTAGCTAGTTAGCTAATAGTACATCGTTGTTGTTTTTTTACACTTTCTAAATGTATTTACATACTTGAATAGGTTCTCCCAGCCATGTGGACGATTGGAAACAGAGCAGCAAAGTGTGTTTGTCACCAGAGTGTTTTAGAACATATTACTATTTACCTGTGAATAAATTCATGAAATGGAGAATGGATTAAACTATTAACCCATTTAATAACCAGACCTTTATACAAACTTGGTATGCTGAATTATTGACGCACAATTGAACGTGCTGCTATATGCTGCCGTATGCTGCCAGCACGCCCACAAGTGAGCCACTCTGGGCGGCCTAAGCGGCATGTGGCAATTTACCACGTGCTAGTGTACAGGAGCCATAACTTTTTCTCCGCCTCCCACTCCATGGTCGCACCTCCAAACGGTCCCGCCATCTCCGCTTCTCACCGTTTTCCCCGGTTTGTAGTCGTAACATCTGGCACATAATAACAGCACAATTGGCCAAAAATAGATTATCATTATTTTCTTTATGTTCATCCAAGTTTCTTGCTCAGAGATTTCAAGATCCTTTGTCCAACTTTCATCACTCAAACTCACCTGTTGGATTTATCTCTAGATATGTACATGCACAAAGTGGATTTATTTAAGCAATAAGGCCCGAGGAGATGTGGTCTATGGCCAATATACTGCGGCTAAGGACTGTTCATAGGCACGACGCAAGGCCATGGTATATTGGCAATATACCACAAACCCCCGAGGTGCCTTATTGCTATTATAAACTGGTTTCCAATGTAATTAGAGCAGTAAAAATAAACGTTTTGTTGTACCTCTGGTATATGGTCTCATATCACGGCTCTCAGCCAATCAGCATTCAGGGCTCAAACCACCCAGTTTATAATTAAAATTTTAAACCTGGTTCGAGCCCTGAATGCTCATTGTCTGAAAGCCATGGTATATTAGACCATGCTTTGTATTTTAATTTGATTTAACCTTTTATTTAACTAGACAAGTCAGTTAAGAACAATTTCTTATTTACAATGATGGCTTACCTCGGCCAAACCCTAATGATGCAGAGTTCAATCTTGGTTTCCTCAGACCAGAGAATCTTGTTTCTCATGGTCTGAGAGTCCTTTAGGTGTCTTTTGGCAAACTCCAAGCAGGCTGTCGTGTGCTTTTTACTGAGTGGCTTCCGTCTTGCCACTCTACCATAAAGGCCTGATTGGTGGGATGGGAGAAACCTTTTGGAAGGTTCTCCCATCTCCATAGAGGAACTCTGGAGCTCTGTCAGCGTGACCATTGGGTTCTTGGTAACCTCCCTGACCAATGCCCTTCTCCCCCGATTGCTCATTTTTGGCCGGGCGGCCAGCTCTAGGAGGAGTCTTGGTGGTTCCAAACTTCTTCCATTTAAGAATGATGGGAGGCCACTGTGTTCTTGGGGACCTTCAATGCTGCAGAAATGTTTTGGTACCCTTCCTGAGATCTGTGCCTCGACAGAGGAGGAAAAAGGGAATCAAATATTTAAATAAAATAAATGGTTATATAGATTTTTAAGGGTACAAGACTCTGTATTAATCTGTCTGTGTTGGCAATATCACTGCATACCCATAGCCAAGTGGGGAGAGGATGCCCCTTATCACAGTTCCCAAATGTCCAGCTCATCCTACGCCGGTGGATCTCAAAACTGAACATGGAGCCGCGTTAAGTAGCAATGATATCCTTCGCCACCGTTGTCTTACGACATGACATAGCTCCAAACAGTCATGACTATTCAATAAATAATTGAAACTTATTTTCAGCTAATTTCTTAAGTTATATAACTTAACTAACAAAGGAGTTTTGAAGTTGAGGGTGCATTATTTATAAAGTTGGGCAATGAGTAGGAAAACTAGCATATAGTGCTTTCGGAAAGTATTCAGACCCCTTCACTTTTTCCACATTTTGTTACGTTACAGCGTTATTCTAAAATGGATTGAATAAATGTTTTTCCACGTCAATCAACAATCTTGAGTGGCCCAGCCAGAGCCCGGACTTGTACCTGATAGAACATCTCTGGAGACACCTGAAAATAGCTGTGCAGCGACGCTCATCATCCAACCTGACAGAGCTTGAGAGGATCTGCAGAGACGAATGGGAGAAACTCTCCAAATACAGGTGTTCCAAGCTTGTAGCGTCATTCCCAAGAAGACTCGAGGCTGTAATCGCTGCCAAAGGTGCTTCAACAAAGTACTGAGTAAACGTTCTGAATACTTATTTAAATGTCATATTTCTGTTATTTTTTTTACTTTGTCATTATGGCGTATTGTGTGTAGACTGATGGGAGAAAAAAAACACAATTTAATCAATTTTAGAATAAGGCTGTAACATAACAAAATGTGGAAAAAGTCAAGGGGGCTGAATACTTTCTGAATGCATTGTATTTGTTGATTAAATCTGACTTTCTTAATATAATGAGTAATCCAGGAATGTCATAAGTTTATTGACACAAGAAAACATCAACTCTGCAGATCGCAGTTAACACAGTGAATGGCTAAATGACTTCCGGACACTAAGGGTCCGCGGAGCTCCTCCGCACCACTCTATTGTGTCTGTGTGCCCATTCAATCAGACCGATACTGTAGGAAAGGTGGTTCGGTTTAGGAATGATAATTCCTTGTGCTCCTTCATCATTGCACTAAAGGGGCAATCTGGGATTCAATTTCAACTAATTTAAAAGTCCAAAAATGGATGTTCCCTTTTTTTTTTTAAATGTCAAAAAGGAGAAAGAGTGTGGAAATAGATTATTCATGACTGGGTCTAGTATATTTCCACATCACACTGCATCACAGTCAGTGAGGGAGGGTTACTTTTTCATTTAAGCAGACTGCGTCTATTTATTCCCCTCCTAGACAGGGGTGTCTGCTCACCAGTATGTGCCTCCTCTGCTGGCAATTGATAGTACTTTTGCTCCCTGCAAGCACTTACCCCAGGGTACCCCCCCCCCCCCCCCCTCCCTCTCTCCCTCTATCTGCAACAGAATGGGATATGACCATTTTGGTGAAATTGGTAGGACTATTGGTGAGGAAGACAGGAGGGGTCCAGCAAGGGGTACTCCTGCGCACAAGCCGACGATGCCTGTTCCTGAACTGTTGGATCCCTTTGTTATCTTTTGACGCCCACGTGCTGTTGCTGGAGAAACAAGGACACCGTTTCTCTCTGGCTCTGCTTGTTTTAAGGTCTATTTATTTGGTGCTTGCTTGACCTTACACCAGAACAAATTCATATTTGTGTTATATTATTTTAGATTAGATCATTTTAGATGTTTCTATTCTACTGTATATCTAGTTGGAAATGAAAAGAGATGCATAATATAAGTAACATAATCACTACAACACAGATTTTTCATGCACAAGAAAAAATAAATCCATCTTTTAAGGGGACGAAGGATGGAGTCAACCGTAAGACCACAATATCTATGGGGCTTTGCAGCACATACTGTATATTCTGTAGATCACAAGAACAAGAGGCACTTCACCCATCTCAACAGTAGGTGTCGCCACCAAGAAGGGGGAAAAAACACATTTTAAAACAGGGATGAGGACAGAGCACACTGCCCAATAGATGGATTACATTTATTGAATGGCTCAAAGACCAAACAATAACTGGAAAAGATGAAGACATTTTTTTTTTTTATCATTTGAAACCATTAGCTCCACACCCTTTCATTTGACCTGTCCTATGAAACCATTAGCTCCACACCCTTTCATTTGACCTGTCCTATGAAACCATTAGCTCCACACCCTTTCATTTGACCTGTCCTATGAAACCATTAGCTCCACACCCTTTCATTTGACCTGTCCTATGAAACCATTAGCTCCACACCCTTTCATTTGACCTGTCCTATGAAACCATTAGCTCCACACCCTTTCATTTGACCTGTCCTATGAAACCATTAGCTCCACACCCTTTCATTTGACCTGTCCTATGAAACCATTAGCTCCACACCCTTTCATTTGACCTGTCCTATGAAACCATTAGCTCCACACCCTTTCATTTGACCTGTCCTATGAAACCATTAGCTCCACACCCTTTCATTTGACCTGTCCTATGAAACCATTAGCTCCACACCCTTTCATTTGACCTGTCCTATGAAACCATTAGCTCCACAGCCTTTCATTTGACCTGTCCTATGAAACCATTAGCTCCACACCCTTTCATTTGACCTGTCCTATGAAACCATTAGCTCCACACCCTTTCATTTGACCTGTCCTATGAAACCATTAGCTCCACACCCTTTCATTTGACCTGTCCTATGAAACCATTAGCTCCACACCCTATCATTTGACCTTATCTTATGAAACCATTAGCTCCACACCCTTTCATTTGACCTGTCCTATGAAACCATTAGCTCCACACCCTTTCATTTGACCTGTCCTATGAAACCATTAGCTCCACACCCTTTCATTTGACCTGTCCTATGAAACCATTAGCTCCACACCCTTTCATTTGACCTGTCCTATGAAACCATTAGCTCCACACCCTATCATTTGACCTTATCTTATGAAACCATTAGCTCCACACCCTTTCATTTGACCTGTCCTATGAAACCATTAGCTCCACACCCTTTCATTTGACCTGTCCTATGAAACCATTAGCTCCACACCCTTTCATTTGACCTGTCCTATGAAACCATTAGCTCCACACCCTTTCATTTGACCTGTCCTATGAAACCATTAGCTCCACACCCTTTCATTTGACCTGTCCTATGAAACCATTAGCTCCACACCCTTTCATTTGACCTGTCCTATGAAACCATTAGCTCCACACCCTTTCATTTGATCTGTCCTATGAAACCATTAGCTCCACACCCTGTCATTTGACCTGTCCTATGAAACCATTAGCTCCACACCCTGTCATTTGACCTGTCCTATGAAACCATTAGCTCCACACCCTTTCATTTGACCTGTCCTATGAAACCATTAGCTCCACACCCTTTCATTTGACCTGTCCTATGAAACCATTAGCTCCACACCCTTTCATTTGACCTGTCCTATGAAACCATTAGCTCCACACCCTTTCATTTGACCTGTCCTATGAAACCATTAGCTCCACACCCTTTCATTTGACCTGTCCTATGACACCATTAGCTCCACACCCTTTCATTTGACCTGTCCTATGAAACCATTAGCTCCACACCCTTTCATTTGACCTGTCCTATGAAACCATTAGCTCCACACCCTTTCATTTGACCTGTCCTATGAAACCATTAGCTCCACACCCTTTCATTTGACCTGTCCTATGAAACCATTAGCTCCACACCCTTTCATTTGACCTGTCATATGAAACCATTAGCTCCACACCCTTTCATTTGACCTGTCATATGAAACCATTAGCTCCACACCCTTTCATTTGACCTGTCCTATGAAACCATTAGCTCCACACCCTTTCATTTGACCTGTCCTATGAAACCATTAGCTCCACACCCTTTCATTTGACCTGTCCTATGAAACCATTAGCTCCACACCCTTTCATTTGACCTGTCATATGAAACCATTAGCTCCACACCCTTTCATTTGACCTGTCATATGAAACCATTAGCTCCACACCCTTTCATTTGACCTGTCCTATGAAACCATTAGCTCCACACCCTTTCATTTGACCTGTCCTATGAAACCATTAGCTCCACACCCTTTCATTTGACCTGTCCTATGATTCTGTTTGCTATTATTTTGAACCTGTTTCTCAGTTTCCTCTAGCTAGTTGTGAATTTGCGCTGGGTGCCACTACTCCCTCATTAGGGGTCAGTCACTCCAGGGAAAGCTGAGGAATCGTGACCTTTGACCTAGATGTTTACAGGCCCACATACCAGCTGGCCCTTGGCTACAATAACTGAACAGTACTGCCGTCCCCTTGTTCAAGAAAGTCTCCCTCGCTTGCCAGAGCACTCAAGTCTAAGCTCCGAGTGCAGAATGTAGGGAAGTGGGAACTCGAGTCTAAGCTCCGAGTGCAGAATGTAGGGAAGTGGGAACTCGAGTCTAAGCTCCGAGTGCAGAATGTAGGGAAGTGGGAACTCGAGTCTAAGCTCTGAGTGCAGAATGTAGGGAAGTGGGAACTCGATTACCCTCAATACAGACAGTATTCCCTTCCCCTGGTGTTGTCCCATGTACCCCCCCCCCCCCCCCCCCCTTGTCCCGTCTGGCTGAGTTGGTAGAACATGGCGCTAGCAATGCCAGGGTTGTGTGTTGCATTCCCATGGGAGACCAGTATGGCAACAACAAACAAAAAAAGTATGAAAATGTATGCAAGTTGCTCTGGGTATTGTTCCCTCCTATCTCTAACCCACAAGTGCCACTACCATTTCTCACCTTGGCCACATATCACAGAGCTGCTGGTGACAATCCTAACAACTGGCATGTGTCATAAGCCTTTGATCCTGCTCAACTTCACAACCCTTTGTCATTTAAATCAACTCATTAATATTTCACTCCCTTGTTTGGTCAGTCAGAGGGGGTAGAGAGAGAGGAAGAGGGGGAGGAGGAGGAGGATTCTGTGAATCAGTATAATGACCGGCGGCCATGTCTGCAACAGACAGGTCTCTCTCCACAATTTAGTAACCCGACCAATAGACTGCCTCGCTCTCTCTTTCTCTCTCTCTCCAAGGTCCCAAAAAACACACGCAGTCACACCCACGTGCATGCAGACACAGCAGGTTGACGTTTGTCATGAATCTTGCCCTGGAGGCAGAACTGAGCCATTTCCACTAGATGGTCCAGCTTAAAAATGAATGAAAACAAAAATGACATTTTTGGGCTTAATTTAATGTCAGCATTCAAATATAATCAAATTGTATTGGTCACATACACATGGTTAGCAGATGTTATTGCGAGTGTAGCGAAACGCTTGCATTAGTGTTAGCAGTGTGGTTAATGTTAGGGATCAAATTGTATTTGTCACATGCGTCGAATACAACAGACCTTACAGTGAAATGCTTACTTACAAGGATGTGAGACCAGATGCTTCTGGAGGTGGTGTTGGAGGGCCAGTAGGAGGCACTCTGGTCCCTACAAAAGATCCCAATGCCCTAGCGCAGTGATTGTGGACATTGCCCTGTGTAAGGTGCTGTCTTTTGGATGGGACGTTAAACGGGTGTCCTGACTCTCTGTGGTCACTAAAGATCCCAAGGCACTTATTGTAAGAGTAGGGTTGTTAACCCCGGTGTCCTGGCTGAATTCCCAACCTGGCCCTCATACCATCATGGCCACCTCATTGTCTAGGGGAGTGGTATTAAAACTTTTTCAGTGGGGGATCCCATTTTTTCCACCAGAATCTTTTTCCACCAGAATGTCTTGCAATCCCATCCCACCCCAAATCTAATGACAACCTTTAAAATCTGTAGATTCGGATTTTAAACAAATAACCTTAAATTCATTGCATTTTCTGATCTTACCAGAATGAAAAGAAACCAATAAATAAAATAGCGTTTTTCAAATGACCTTTCTCAAAAATGTTTCTATAGAAGAGCATGACATAGCAAATAGGGTGCCATTTAGGACATGGTCATTGAAAGACAGGAAGTGAAGGTGTTCTGAACGAGGCCCTCTCCAATTGTGAAGTGGGCTTAGGAGGAGATTAGTTGGCTCATTAGACACAGTGTTGCACACGGTTGTGTCCAACCAGGAACTGTTCTCTGAATCTTTGCCTCGCTGACCAATGACAGTACTATGCCATATAAATATGATAGGTTGTATAGCGTGATATAAGTGCGTATCGATGGCAAATGTATTTTCAGCTACATTTGATCCTGTTACTTGAGAGACACAGGTTGTAGTGATTTTAGGTTTGATACTGCACTCTTGTTTGTGTAGTAATATACAGTGTGGCCCCTTTAAGAGCCGTGTGTCCTTTTTTTGAGAATGAGTTGTGTGCTGCGCTGAAGGGGCTGACCATGGCCTCTGGGTTCGTCACTAGGAGGTGGGAATGTCTGAGACTAACCTCCCCAGTCCCCTTGCTCAAACAACCAGGCACAGGCAGCCAGTCACACCGCATGCCCTTATCTACCAATGGAATGGAATGCAACAGCTGTGGCAGGGGTCCGCCAGGGGTGGGCCGGCTCAAACCCCCCTGCCGGGGCCCCCACTCCCCCTCTCCACAGGGCTTCTACTCCTGAAAGGCAGCTCAACTAAAAAGTGTGCTCTGAGACAGAGTGGGCGCCTCGACAGGGCTGCACTGCAAAAACACAGAGGGGGGGAAGAGGGTTGAGAGAGAACGAAGGGGAGCGACAGAGTCAGGGACGGCGCTAGAAAAGGAGAGCACAAAGAGGAGGAAAGTGAAGCGAGGGAGGGGATTTGAAAGCTCGGGTGAAGGGGAAGAGAGGGAGAGGGAAAGACAAAAGAAAGCGAGGGAGACGTAGTAGGAGCAGGGGGAAGCGAGGGGACGGCGCAAATGGCTATGGAGGACACGGCGGGGGGAGCGCGCAAAGCCACCAAGAGCAAACTGTTTGAGTTCCTGGTCCATGGAGTGGTGAGTTGCCCAGTAGCACTGTCTGTCATTGAGACCGAGGGAGCCGGACCCGTGTGTGTGTGTGTGTGTGTGTGTGTGTGTGTGTGTGTGACTACTCAAGCGTGTGTGAGAGGGCGCATAGGCAATCTGAGAGCGATAGCTGTCCATGTGAAGGTTATATCCAGCCCTCTGGATCCCACACTGTTTTCTTCTTAAAGAAGAGAGGGAAGGAGTAGGGAGCGGAGGGGGACAGCCATTTGGAATGCAAACAACAACAAAAAGAGCGAGAAGGAAGGAGAGAGCGACACAGAGAGATGCTAGCAGCAGCCAACCCCCTGGTTATCAGAGCACACTGAGCATGCTTGGAGTCAGCGACTGAGTGGGGGTGGGGGGGGCAACCAGCTCACTCAAAACAGTCTCAGAGTGGTCGTAAGATGAGCACGCTGCTGTGATCATGTATGGTCATGTGGATAATGTTTTAATGAATGTTATTGGAGCATGCTTCTATGTTTGAAATGCAGGACATTGAGCTTATTTAAAATAAATAGTAATGGGTGAATTTCACATGGTTGGGGGAAATGGTAAGGCCTGTCACTGCTGTCATAACATATGCAGCATTAACTGACCTGGGAATGCAATAGTGCCTATGATAAGCACAAGGCTGTGATTGTGGAGTTATGGATATGTGTGTGTGTGGAGTTATGGGTGTGTGTGTGGAGTTATGGGTGTGTGTGTGGAGTTATGGATGTGTGTGTGTGTGGAGTTATGGATGTGTGTGTGTGTGGAGTTATGGATGTGTGTGTGTGTGGAGTTATGGATGTGTGTGTGTGTGGAGTTATGGATGTGTGTGTGTGTGTGGAGTTATGGATGTGTGTGTGTGTGTGGAGTTATGGATGTGTGTGTGTGTGTGGAGTTATGGATGTGTGTGTGGAGTTATGGATGTGTGTGTGGAGTTATGGATGTGTGTGTGTGTGTGGAGTTATGGATGTGTGTGTGTGTGTGGAGTTATGGATGTGTGTGTGTGTGTGGAGTTATGGATGTGTGTGTGTGTGTGGAGTTATGGATGTGTGTGTGGAGTTATGGATGTGTGTGTGTGTGTGGAGTTATGGATGTGTGTGTGTGTGTGTGGAGTTATGGATGTGTGTGTGTGTGTGGAGTTATGGATGTGTGTGTGTGTGTGGAGTTATGGATGTGTGTGTGTGTGTGGAGTTATGGATGTGTGTGTGGAGTTATGGATGTGTGTGTGGAGTTATGGATGTGTGTGTGGAGTTATGGATGTGTGTGTGGAGTTATGGATGTGTGTGTGTGTGTGTGTGTGTGGAGTTATGGGTGTGTGTGTGTGTGTGTGTGTGTGGAGTTATGGGTGTGTGTGTGTGGAGTTATGGGTGTGTGTGTGTGGAGTTATGGGTGTGTGTGTGTGGAGTTATGGGTGTGTGTGTGTGGAGTTATGGGTGTGTGTGTGTGTGTGGAGTTATGGGTGTGTGTGTGGAGTTATGGGTGTGTGTGTGGAGTTATGGATGTGTGTGTGTGTGTGGAGTTATGGATGTGTGTGTGTGTGTGGAGTTATGGATGTGTGTGTGTGTGTGTGGAGTTATGGATGTGTGTGTGTGTGTGTGGAGTTATGGATGTGTGTGTGTGTGTGTGGAGTTATGGATGTGTGTGTGTGGGTTATGGATGTGTGGGTTATGGATGTGTGTGTGGTTATGGATGTGTGTGTGTGGGGGGGTTATGGATGTGTGTGTGTGTGGAGTTATGGATGTGTGTGTGTGTGTGTGTGGAGTTATGGATGTGTGTGTGTGGAGTTATGGATGTGTGTGTGTGGAGTTATGGATGTGTGTGTGTGGGTTATGGATGTGTGTGTGTGTGTGGGTTATGTGTGTGTGTGGTTATGGATGTGTGTGTGGTTATGGATGTGTGTGTGTGTGTGGGGGGGTTATGGATGTGTGTGTGTGTGGGGGGGTTATGGATGTGTGGGTTGTGTGTGTGGTTATGTGTGTGTGTGGGTGATGGGTGTGTGTGGGTGATGGATGTGTGTGTGTGTGTGTGTGTGTGGGTTATGGATGTGTGTGTGTGTGGGTTATGGGTGTGGGTGTGGGTTATGGATGTGTGGGTTATGGGTGTGGGTGTGGGTTATGGGTGTGGGTGTGTGTGTGTGGGTTATGGATGTGTGTGGGTTATGGATGTGTGTGTGGGTTATGGATGTGTGTGTGTGTGTGGGTTATGGGTGTGGGTTATGGGTGTGGGTTGTGGATGTGTGGGTTATGGGTGTGGGTGTGGGTGTGTGTGTGTGTGGGGGTTATGGATGTGTGTGTGTGTGTGTGGGTTATGGATGTGTGTGTGTGTGTGTGGGTTATGGATGTGTGTGTGTGTGGGTTATGTGTGTGTGTGGGTTATGGAGGTGTGTGGGTTATGGAGGTGTGTGGGTTATGGATGTGTGGGTTATGGATGTGTGTGTGTGTGGTTATGGATGTGTGTGTGGTTATGGATGTGTGTGTGTGGGGGGGTTATGGATGTGTGTGTGTGTGGGGGGGTTATGGATGTGTGGGTTGTGTGTGTGGTTATGTGTGTGTGTGGGTGATGGGTGTGTGTGGGTGATGGATGTGTGTGTGTGTGGGTTATGGGTGTGTGTGTGGGTGTGGGTTATGGATGTGTGGGTTATGGGTGTGGGTTATGGATGTGTGTGTGGGTTATGGATGTGTGTGTGGGTTATGGATGTGTGTGTGGGTTATGGGTGTGTGTGTGGGTTATGGGTGTGGGTTATGGGTGTGGGTTGTGGATGTGTGGGTTATGGGTGTGGGTGTGTGTGTGTGTGTGGGTTATGGATGTGTGTGTGGGTTATGGATGTGTGTGTGGGTTATGGATGTGTGTGTGGGTTATGGATGTGTGTGTGGGTTATGGATGTGTGTGTGTGTGGGTTATGGATGTGTGTGTGTGTGGGTTATGGATGTGTGTGTGTGTGTGTGGGTTATGGATGTGTGTGGGTTATGGATGTGTGGGTTATGGAGGTGTGTGGGTTATGGATGTGTGTGTGTGTGTGTGTGGTTATGGATGTGTGTGTGGTTATGGATGTGTGTGTGTGGGGGGGTTATGGATGTGTGTGTGTGGGGGGGGGTTATGGATGTGTGGGTTGTGTGTGTGGTTATGTGTGTGTGGGGGTGATGGGTGTGTGTGGGTGATGGATGTGTGTGTGTGTGTGTGTGTGTGTGTGTGTGTGGGTTATGGATGTGTGTGTGTGTGGGTTATGGGTGTGTGTGTGGGTGTGGGTTATGGGTGTGGGTTATGGATGTGTGGGTTATGGGTGTGGGTGTGGGTGTGTGTGTGGGTTATGGATGTGTGTGTGGGTTATGGATGTGTGTGTGGGTTATGGATGTGTGTGTGGGTTATGGATGTGTGTGTGGGTTATGGGTGTGTGTGTGGGTTATGGGTGTGGGTTATGGGTGTGGGCTATGGATGTGTGGGTTATGTTTATGTGTGTGGGTGTGGGTTATGGGTGTGGGTTATGGATGTGTGTGTGGGTTATGTGTGTGGGTTATGTGTGTGTGTGTGTGTGTGGGTTATGGATGTGTGTGGCTGTGTGGGTTATGGATGTGTGGGTTATGGATGTGTGTGTGTGGTTATGGATGTGTGTGTGTGATGGATGTGTGTGTGTGTGGGTTATGGGTGTGTTGGTTATGGATGTGTGTGTGATGGATGTGTGTGTGTGTGGGGGTTATGGATGTGTGTGGGTTATGGATGTGTGGGTTATGGATGTGTGTGTGTGGGTTGTGTGTGTGTGGTTATGGATGTGTGTGTGGGGGGGTTATGGATGTGTGTGTGTGGGTTATTTGTGTGTGTGTGTGTGTGTGTTGGGGGGGGGGGGGGTTATGGGTTATGGGTGTGTGTGGGTTATGGATGTGTGT
>NW_027258628.1:35000-55000 GCF_045791955.1 Oncorhynchus clarkii lewisi
CTCTCTCTACCTCTCTCTCTACCTCTCTCTACACCTCTCTACCTCTCTACACCCCTCTCTACCTCTCTCTCTCTACCTCTCTCTCTCTACCTCTCTCTCTCTACCCCTCTCTCTCTACCCCTCTACCCCTCTACCTCTCTCTCTCTCTCTCTCTCTACCCCTCTACCTCTCTCTCTCTCTCTACCCCTCTACCCCTCTCTACACCCCTCTCTACCTATCTCTCTCTACCTCTCTCTCTCTACCTCTCTCTACACCCCTCTCTACCTCTCTCTCTACCTCTCTCTCTCTCTACCTCTCTCTCTCTACCCCTCTACCTCTCTCTCTCTCTCTCTCTCTCTCTCTACCTCTCTACCTCTCTCTCTCTCTACCCCTCTACCTCTCTCTCTCTCTCTCTCTACCCCTCTACCTCTCTCTCTCTACCCCTCTACCTCTCTCTCTCTACCTCTCTCTCTACCTCTCTCTCTCTACCCCTCTACCTCTCTCTCTCTCTCTCTCTCTCTCTCCCTCTCTCTACCTCTCTCTCTCTCTCTACCTCTCTCTCTCTCTCTACCTCTCTCTCTCTACCTCTCTCTCTCTACCTCTCTCTCTCTCTACCTCTCTCTCTACCTCTCTCTCTCTACACCCCTCTCTACCTCTCTACCTCTCTACCTCTCTCTCTCTCTCTCTCTCTACACCTCTCTCTACCTCTCTCTCTCTACCTCTCTCTCTCTACCTCTCTCTCTCTACCTCTCTCTCTACCTCTCTCTCTCTACACCTCTCTCTACCTCTCTACTCTCTCTCTCTCTACACCTCTCTCTACCTCTCTACCTCTTTACCTCTCTCTCTACCCCTCTACACCTCTCTCTCTCTCTACCTCTCTCTCTCTCTACCTCTCTCTCTCTCTACCTCTCTCTCTCTCTACCTCTCTCTCTACCTCTCTCTCTCTACCTCTCTCTCTCTCTCTCTACATATCTCTCTCTACCTCTCTCTCTCTCTACCTCTCTCTCTCTCTACCTCTCTCTCTCTCTATCTCTCTCTCTCTCTCTACCTCTCTCTCTCTACGTCTCTCTCTCTACCTCTCTCTCTCTACCTCTCTCTCTACCTCTCTCTCTACCTCTCTACCCTTCTACCTCTCTCTACCTCTCTCTCTCTACCTTTCTCTCTCTACCTCTCTCGCTCTACCTCTCTCGCTCTACCTCTCTCGCTCTACCTCTCTCTCTACCTCTCTCTCTACCCCTCTACA
The DNA here is from genome assembly GCF_045791955.1 of Oncorhynchus clarkii lewisi. Classification (NCBI taxonomy): domain Eukaryota; kingdom Metazoa; phylum Chordata; class Actinopteri; order Salmoniformes; family Salmonidae; genus Oncorhynchus; species Oncorhynchus clarkii. The sequence goes on from NW_027258628.1 coordinate 36,223, forward strand.
CCTCTCTCTCTCTCTCTCTCTACCCCTCTACACCTCTCTCTCTCTACTTCTCTCTCTCTACCTCTCTCTCTCTACCTCTCTCTACCTCTCTCTCTACCTCTCTCTCTACCTCTCTCTCTCTACCTCTCTCTCTCTACCTCTCTCTCTACCTCTACCTCTCTCTCTACCTCTCTCTCTACCTCTCTCTCTACCTCTCTCTCTACCTCTCTCTCTACCTCTCTCTCTCACTCTACCTCTACCTCTCTCTCTCTCTACCTCTCTCTCTCTCTACCTCTCTCTCTCTCTACCTCTCTCTCTCTACCTCTCTCTCTCTACCTCTCTCTCTCTACCTCTCTCTCTCTACCTCTCTCTCTCTCTACCTCTCTACCTCTCTCTACCTCTCTCTCTACCTCTCTCTACCTCTCTCTCTCTCTCTCTCTACCTCTCTCTCTCTACCTCTCTCTCTCTACCTCTCTCTCTACCTCTCTCTCTCTACCTCTCTCTCTCAACCTCTCTCTCTCTACCTCTCTCTCTCTACCTCTCTCTCTACCTCTCTCTCTCTCAACCTCTCTCTCTCTCTCTACCTCTACACCTCTCTCTCTCTACCCCTCTACACCTCTCTCTCTCTACACCTCTCTCTCTCTCTACCCCTCTACATCTCTCTCTCTCTACCCCTCTACACCTCTCTCTCTACACCTCTCTCTCTCTACACCTCTCTCTCTCTACACCTCTCTCTCTACACCTCTCTCTCTCTCTTCCTCTACCTCTCTCTACCCCTCTACCTCTCTCTACCCCTCTACCTCTCTCTCTACCCCTCTACCTCTCTCTCTCTACCTCTCTCTCTCTCTACCTCTCTCTCTCTACCTCTCTCTCTCTACACCTCTCTCTACCTCTCTCTACCTCTCTACACCTCTCTACACATCTCTACACCTCTCTCTACCTCTCTACCTCTCTCTCTCTACCTCTCTCTCTCTACACCTCTCTACACCTCTCTCTACCTCTCTCTACCTCTCTACACCTCTCTACACCTCTACACCTCTCTACACATCTCTACACATCTCTACACCTCTCTCTACCTCTCTACCTCTCTCTCTGTGTGTGTGTGGGTTATGGGTGTGTGTGTGTGTGGGTTATGGATGTGTGTGTGGGTTATGGATCTGTGGGTTATGGATGTGTGTGTGTGTGTGTGTGGGTTATGGATGTGTGTGTGTGTGTGGGTTATGGATGTGTGGGTGATGGATGTGTGTGGGTTATGGATGTGTGGGTTATGGATGTGTGTGTGGGTTATGGATGTGTGGGTTATGGATGTGTGGGTTATGGATGTGTGTGTGTGTGTGTGTGTGTGTGGTTATGGATGTGGGTTATGGATGTGTGTGTGGATTATGGATGTGTTGGTTATGGATGTGTGTGTGATGGATGTGTGTGTGTGTGGGTTATGGATGTGTGTGGGTTATGGATGTGTGGGTTATGGATGTGTGGGTTATGGGTGTGTGTGTGTGGGTTATTGATGTGTGTGTGTGGGTTGTGTGTGTGTGTGTGTGGTTATGGACGTGTGTGTGGTTATGGACGTGTGTGTGCGGGTTATTTATGTGTGTGTGTGTGGGGGGGGGGGGGTTATGGGTGTGTGTGTGTGGGTTATGGATGTGTGGGTTATGGATGTGTGTGTGTGTGTGTGTGTGGGTTATGGATGTGTGTGTGTGTGTGGGTTATGGATGTGTGTGTGGGTTATGGATGTGTGGGTTATGGATGTGTGTGTGTGTGTGTGTGTGGGGGGGGGGGGGGGGGTTATGGACATATGTGTGTGGGTTATGGATGTGTGTGTTATGGATGTATGTGTGTGGGTTATGGATGTGTGTGTTATGGATGTGTGTGTGTGTGTGTGTGTGTGTTTGTTATGGATGGATGTGTGTGTGTGTGTGTTATGGATGTGTGTGGGGGTGTTATGGATGTGTGTGTGTGGGTTATGGACGGATGTATGTGTGTGGGTTACGAATGTGTGTGTGTGTGTTATGGATGTATGTGTGTGGGTTATGGATGTGTGGGTTATGGATGTGTGGGTTATGGATGGATGTGTGTGTGTGTGTGTGGGGGGGGGGTATGGATGTGTGCATGGGGGTTATGGATGTGTGTGTGTGTGGGTTATGGATGTGTGTGTGGGGGTTATGAATGTGTGTGTGTGTGTGTGTGTGTGTGGGTTATGGATGTATGTGTGTGGGTTATGGAAGTCCTGAGGCTTTAATAGAGACCACTGTCAATGTATTTCCTTGTCAAGTCCACAAAGTCTTTGAACATTCTTACCCATCTATTAAAAGTCAGAAGGAATATGAATATGCACATCTAGATCACATTCATTGTATTGGCCAGTTCATGTACTAAGATGAAGTGCATTAAGCGTAAGTGTACCCTTATCAGGGCTGTGTAGCACAGCATTCCCACTATGCACGCTCTGGTTGAATCAACATTGTTCCCGTGTTATTTCAATGAAATTACATTGATCCAATGTGGAATAGATGTTGAGTTGCCCCAGTGGGCAGAGACTGAAGTGAAACAATGAGTAGAGGTGATGAGCCAGATGAGTGTGTCTTCTCAAAAGACCAGTTAACCTTGATCTCTCTCTCTCTCTGTCCCTCTCTGTCCCTCTCTGTCCCTCTCTCTACCTCTCTCTACCTCTCTCTACCTCTCTCTCTCTACCTCTCTCTACCTCTCTCTACCTCTACCCCTCTCTCTCTCTCTCTACCCCTCTCTCTCTCTCTACCCCTCTCTCTCTCTCTCTCTCTCTCTACCTCTCTCTCTCTCTCTCTCTCTACTCTCTCTCTCTCTCTCTCTCTATCTCTCTCTCTCTCTCTCTCTCTACTCTCTCTCTCTCTCTCTCTCTCTACCTCTCTCTCTCTCTCTCTCTCTACCTCTCTCTCTCTCTCTCTACCTCTCTCTCTCTCTCTACCTCTACCTCTCTCTCTACCTCTCTCTCTCTCTCTACCTCTCTCTCTCTCTCTCTCTACCTCTCTCTCTCTCTACCTCTCTCTCTCTCTACCTCTCTCTCTCTCTACCTCTCTCTCTCTCAACCTCTCTCTCTCTCTCTACCTCTACACCTCTCTCTCTCTCTCTACCTCTCTCTCTCTCTCTCTACCCCTCTACACCTCTCTCTCTCTACACCTCTACACCTCTCTCTCTCTACACCTCTCTCTCTCTCTCTACCCCTCTACATCTCTCTCTCTCTACCCCTCTACACCTCTCTCTCTCTACACCTCTCTCTCTCTACACCTCTCTCTCTCTACACCTCTCTCTCTCTTCCTCTCTCTCTCTCTCTCTCTACCTCTCTCTCTCTCTACCCCTCTACCTCTCTCTCTACCCATCTACCTCTCTCTCTCTACCTCTCTCTCTCTCTACCTCTCTCTCTCTCTACCTCTCTCTCTATTTCTCTCTCTCTACCTCTCTCTCTCTACACCTCTCTACCTCTCTCTCTACCTCTCTCTACCTCTCTACACATCTCTACACATCTCTACACCTCTCTCTACCTCTCTACCTCTCTCTCTCTACCTCTCTCTATCTCTCTCTACACCTCTCTCTCTCTACCTCTACCTCTCTCTCTCTACCTCTACCCCTCTCTCTTTACCTCTCTCTCTACCCCTCTCTCTCTACCTCTCTCTCTCTACACCTCTCTATATCTATCTCTCTCTCTCTATCTCTCTCTCTATCTCTCTCTCTACCTCTCTCTACCTCTCTCTACACCTCTCTACACCTCTCTACCTCTCTACACCCCTCTCTACCTCTCTCTCTCTACCTCTCTCTCTCTACCTCTCTCTCTCTACCCCTCTCTCTCTACCCCTCTACCCCTCTACCTCTCTCTATCTCTCTCTCTCTACCCCTCTACCTCTCTCTCTCTCTACCCCTCTACCCCTCTCTACACCCCTCTCTACCTATCTCTCTCTACCTCTCTCTCTCTACCTCTCTCTACACCCCTCTCTACCTCTCTCTCTACCTCTCTCTCTCTCTACCTCTCTCTCTCTACCCCTCTACCTCTCTCTCTCTCTCTCTCTCTCTCTCTCTACCTCTCTACCTCTCTACCTCTCTCTCTCTCTCTACCCCTCTACTCTCTCTCTCTCTCTCTCTACCCCTCTACCTCTCTCTCTACCTCTCTCTCTCTACCTCTCTCTCTCTACCTCTCTCTCTACCTCTCTCTCTACCTCTCTCTCTACCCCTCTACACCTCTCTCTCTCTCTCTCTCTCTCTCTACCCCTCTACACCTCTCTCTCTCTCTCTCTACTTCTCTCTCTCTACCTCTCTCTCTCTACCTCTCTCTCTCTACCTCTCTCTCTACCTCTCTCTCTACCTCTCTCTCTCTCTCTCTCTCTCTACCTCTCTCTCTCTCTACCTCTCTCTCTCTACCTCTCTCTCTCTACCTCTCTCCCTCTCTCTACCTCTCTCTCTCTCTCTACCTCTCTCTCTCTCTCTACCTCTCTCTCTCTCTCTACCTCTCTCTCTCTACCTCTCTCTCTCTCTACCTCTCTCTCTACCTCTCTCTCTCTACACCTCTCTATACCTCTCTACCTCTCTACCTCTCTACCTCTCTCTCTCTCTCTACCTCTCTCTCTACCTCTCTCTCTCTACACCTCTCTCTACCTCTCTACCTCTCTCTCTCTCTACACCTCTCTCTACCTCTCTACCTCTTTACCTCTCTCTCTCTACCCCTCTACACCTCTCTCTCTCTCTCTACCTCTCTCTCTCTACCTCTCTCTCTCTACCTCTCTCTCTCTCTACCTCTCTCTCTCTACCTCTCTCTCTCTCTCTACCTCTCTCTCTCTCTCTCTACTCTCTCTCTCTCTACCCTCTCTCTCTCTACCTCTACCTCTCTCTCTCTACCTCTCTCTCTCTCTACCTCTCTCTCTCTACCTCTCTCTCTCTACCTCTCTCTCTATCTCTCTACCTCTCTCTCTACCTCTCTACCCTTCTACCTCTCTCTACCTCTCTCGCTCTACCTCTCGCTCTACCTCTCTCTCTACCTCTCTCTCTACCCCTCTACCCCTCTCTCTCTCTCTCTACCCCTCTACACTCTCTCTCTCTCTCTACTTCTCTCTCTCTACCTCTCTCTCTCTACCTCTCTCTCTACCTCTCTCTCTACCTCTCTCTCTCTCTACCTCTCTCTCTCTACCTCTCTCTCTACCTCTACCTCTCTCTCTACCTCTACCTCTCTCTCTCTACCTCTCTCTCTACCTCTCTCTCTACCTCTCTCTCTACCTCTCTCTCTACCTCTCTCTCTACCTCTCTCTCTCACTCTACCTCTACCTCTCTCTCTCTCTACCTCTCTCTCTCTCTACCTCTCTCTCTCTCTACCTCTCTCTCTCTCTACCTCTCTCTCTCTCTCTACCTCTCTCTCTCTCTCTACCTCTCTCTACTCTCTCTCTCTCTCTCTCTACCTCTCTCTCTCTCTCTCTACCTCTCTCTCTCTCTCTCTCTCTCTCTCTCTACCTCTCTCTCTCTACCTCTCTCTCTCTCTACCTCTCTCTCTCTCTACCTCTCTCTCTCAACCTCTCTCTCTCAACCTCTCTCTCTCTACCTCTCTCTCTCTCTACCTCTCTCTCTCTACCTCTCTCTCTCTACCTCTCTCTCTCTCAACCTCTCTACCTCTCTCTACCTCTACACCTCTCTCTCTCTCTCTACCTCTCTCTCTCTCTCTCTCTACCCCTCTACACCTCTCTCTCTCTACCCCTCTACACCTCTCTCTCTCTACACCTCTCTCTCTCTCTACCCCTCTACATCTCTCTCTCTACCCCTCTACACCTCTCTCTCTCTACACCTCTCTCTCTCTACACCTCTCTCTCTCTACACCTCTCTCTCTACACCTCTCTCTCTACACCTCTCTCTCTCTCTTCCTCTACCTCTCTCTACCCCTCTACCTCTCTCTACCCCTCTACCTCTCTCTCTACCCCTCTACCTCTCTCTCTACCCCTCTACCTCTCTCTCTCTACCTCTCTCTCTCTACACCTCTCTACACCTCTCTCTACCTCTCTCTACCTCTCTACACCTCTCTACACATCTCTACACCTCTCTCTACCTCTCTACCTCTCTCTCTCTACCTCTCTCTCTCTACACCTCTCTACACCTCTCTCTACCTCTCTACACCTCTCTACACCTCTCTACACATCTCTACACATCTCTACACCTCTCTCTACCTCTCTACCTCTCTCTCTCTACCTCTCTCTATCTCTCTCTACCTCTCTACACCTCTCTCTCTCTACCTCTAACTCTCTCTCTCTACCTCTACCTCTCTCTCTCTCTACCCATCTCTCTCTACCTCTCTCTCTACCCCTCTCTCTCTACCTCTCTCTACACCTCTCTACACCTCTCTACACCTCTCTACCTCTCTACACCCCTCTCTACCTCTCTCTCTACCTCTCTCTCTCTACCTCTCTCTCTCTACCCCTCTACCCCTCTCTCTCTCTCTCTACCCCTCTACCTCTCTCTCTCTCTCTACCCCTCTACCCCTCTCTACACCCCTCTCTACCTCTCTCTCTCTACCTCTCTCTCTCTACCTCTCTCTACACCCCTCTCTACCTCTCTCTCTCTACCTCTCTCTCTCTACCTCTCTCTCTCTACCCCTCTACCTCTCTCTCTCTCTACCCCTCTACTCTCTCTCTCTCTCTCTACCCCTTTACTCTCTCTCTCTACCTCTCTCTACCTCTCTACCTCTCTCTCTACCTCTCTCTCCACCTCTCTCTCTCTACCTCTCTCTCTCTACCTCTCTACCTCTCTCTCTCTACCTCTCTCTCTCTACCCTTCTACCTCTCTACCCTTCTACCTCTCTCTCTCTACCTCTCTCTCTCTACCTCTCTCTCTCTACCTCTCTCTCTCTACCTCTCTCTCTACCTCTCTCTACCCCTCTACACCTCTCTCTCTCTCTCTCTCTACCCCTCTACACCTCTCTCTCTCTCTCTCTACCTCTCTCTCTCTACCTCTCTCTCTACCTCTCTCTCTCTACCTCTCTCTCTCTCTCTCTCTCTCTCTCTCTCTCTCTCTACCCCTCTACCTCTCTCTCTCTCTCTACCCCTCTACCCCTCTCTACACCCCTCTCTACCTCTCTCTCTCTACCTCTCTCTCTCTACCTCTCTCTACACCCCTCTCTACCTCTCTCTCTCTACCTCTCTCTCTCTACCCCTCTACCTCTCTCTCTCTCTCTCTCTACCCCTCTACCTCTCTCTCTCTACCTCTCTCTACCTCTCTACCTCTCTACCTCTCTCTCTCTACCTCTCTCTCCACCTCTCTACCTCTCTCTCTACCTCTCTCTCTACCCCTCTCTCTACCTCTCTCTCTCTACCTCTCTCTCTACCTCTCTCTCTACCTCTACCTCTCTACACCTCTCTACACCTCTCTACACCTCTCTACACCTCTCTACACCTTTCTACACCTTTCTACACCTTTCTACACCTCTCTACACCTCTCTACACCTCTCTACCCCTCTACCTCTCTCTCTCTACCTCTCTCTCTCTACCTCTCTCTCTCTACCTCTCTCTCTACCTCTCTCTCTACCCCTCTACACCTCTCTCTCTCTCTCTCTCTACCCCTCTACACCTCTCTCTCTCTCTCTCTACCTCTCTCTCTCTACCTCTCTCTCTACCTCTCTCTCTACCTCTCTCTCTCTACCTCTCTCTCTCTACCTCTCTCTCTCTCTCTACCTCTCTCTCTCTCTCTACCTCTCTCTCTCTCTACCTCTCTCTACCTCTCTCTCTACCTCTCTCTCTACCTCTCTCTCTCTCTCTCTACCTCTCTCTCTCTCTCTACCTCTCTCTCTCTCTACCCCTCTACCTCTCTCTCTCTACCTCTCTCTCTCTACCTCTCTCTCTCTACCTCTCTCTCTACACCTCTCTACACCTCTCTACCTCTCTCTCTACACCTCTCTACACCTCTCTACCTCTCTCTCTACCTCTCTACACCTCTCTACACATCTCTACACATCTCTACACCTCTCTCTACCTCTCTACCTCTATCTCTCTACCTCTCTCTATCTCTCTCTACCTCTCTACACCTCTCTCTCTCTACCTCTAACTCTCTCTCTCTACCTCTACCTCTCTCTCTCTACCCCTCTCTCTCTACCTCTCTCTCTACCTCTCTCTACACCTCTCTACACCCCTCTCTACCTCTCTCTACCTCTCTCTCTCTACCTCTCTCTCTCTACCCCTCTACCCCTCTCTACACCCCTCTCTACCTCTCTCTCTCTACCTCTCTCTCTCTACCTCTCTCTACACCCCTCTCTACCTCTCTCTCTCTACCTCTCTCTCTCTCTACCTCTCTCTCTCTACCCCTCTACCTCTCTCTCTCTCTCTCTACCTCTCTACCTCTCTCTCTCTCTCTACCTCTCTACCTCTCTCTCTCTCTCTCTCTCTCTCTACCCCTCTACCTCTCTCTCTCTCTCTACCTCTCTACCTCTCTCTCCACCTCTCTCTCTCTACCTCTCTCTCTCTACCTCTCTCTACCTCTCTCTCTCTACCTCTCTCTCTCTACCTCTCTCTCTCTACCTCTCTACCTCTCTCTCTACCCCTCTACCTCTCTCTCTCTACCCCTCTCTCTACCTCTCTCTCTCTCTACCTCTCTCTCTCTCTCTACCTCTCTCTCTCTCAACCTCTCTCTCTCTCTACCTCTCTCTCTCTCTCTACCTCTCTCTCTCTCTCTCTCTCTACCTCTCTCTCTACCTCTCTCTCTCTACACCTCTCTCTACCTCTCTCTCTCTACACCTCTCTCTACCTCTCTACCTCTCTCTCTACCCCTCTACCTCTCTCTCTCTACCCCTCTCTCTACCTCTCTCTCTCTACACCTCTCTCTACCTCTACCTCTCTACACCTCTCTACACCTCTCTACACCTTTCTACACCTTTCTACACCTTTCTACACCTTTCTACACCTCTCTACACCTCTCTCTACCTCTCTACCCTTCTACCTCTCTCTCTCTACCTCTCTCTCTACCTCTCTCTCTCTACCTCTCTCTCTACCTCTCTCTCTACCCCTCTACACCTCTCTCTCTCTCTCTACCCCTCTACACCTCTCTCTCTCTCTCTACTTCTCTCTCTCTACCTCTCTCTCTCTACCTCTCTCTCTACCTCTCTCTCTACCTCTCTCTCTACCTCTCTCTCTACCTCTCTCTCTCTACCTCTCTCTCTCTACCTCTCTCTCTCTCTCTACCTCTCTCTCTCTCTACCTCTCTCTCTCTCTCTACCTCTCTCTCTCTCTCTACCTCTCTCTCTCTCTCTACCTCTCTCTCTCTACCTCTCTCTCTCTACCTCTCTCTCTCTACCTCTCTCTCTCTACCTCTCTCTCTCTACCTCTCTCTCTACCTCTCTCTCTCTACCTCTCTCTCTACCTCTCTCTCTCTACACCTCTCTCTACCTCTCTACCTCTCTCTCTCTCTACACCTCTCTCTACCTCTTTACCTCTCTCTCTCTCTACCCCTCTACACCTCTCTCTCTCTCTCTACCTCTCTCTCTCTCTACCCCTCTCTCTCTACCTCTCTCTCTCTACCTCTACCTCTCTCTACCTCTACTCTCTCTCTCTCTCTACCTCTCTCTCTCTACCTCTCTCTCTCTCTACCTCTCTCTCTCTCTACCTCTCTCTCTATCTCTCTACCTCTCTCTCTACCTCTCTACCCTTCTACCTCTCTCTACCTCTCTCTTGCTCTACCTCTCTTGCTCTACCTCTCTTGCTCTACCTCTCTCGCTCTACCTCTCTCGCTCTACCTCTCTCTCTACCTCTCTCTCTACCTCTCTCTCTACCCCTCTACACCTCTCTCTCTCTCTCTCTCTACCCCTCTACACCTCTCTCTCTCTCTACTTCTCTCTCTCTACCTCTCTCTCTCTACCTCTCTCTCTACCTCTCTCTCTACCTCTCTCTCTACCTCTCTCTCTACCTCTCTCTCTCTACCTCTCTCTCTACCTCTCTCTCTACCTCTCTCTCTACCTCTACCTCTCTCTCTCTACCTCTCTCTCTCTACCTCTCTCTCTACCTCTCTCTCTCTCTACCTCTCTCTCTACCTCTCTCTCTACCTCTCTACCTCTCTCTCTCTCTCTCTCTCTACACCTCTCTACCTCTCTCTCTCTACCTCTCTCTCTACCTCTCTCTCTCTACACCTCTCTCTACCTCTCTACCTCTCTCTCTCTCTACACCTCTCTCTACCTCTCTACCTCTTTACCTCTCTCTCTCTACCCCTCTACACCTCTCTCTCTCTCTACCTCTCTCTCTCTACTCTCTCTCTCTCTCTCTCTACATATTCTTCTCTACCTCTCTCTCTCTCTCTACCTCTCTCTCTCTCTACCTCTACCTCGCTCTCTCTCTACCTCTCTCTCTCTCTACCTCTCTCTCTCTACCTCTCTATCTCTACCTCTCTCTCTACCTCTCTCTCTCTCTACCTCTCTCTCTATCTCTCTACCTCTCTCTCTACCTCTCTACCCTTCTACCTCTCTCTACCTCTCTCTCTCTACCTCTCTTGCTCTACCTCTCTTGCTCTACCTCTCTCTACCTCTCTCTCTCTACCTCTCTCTCTCTACCTCTCTCTCTCTACCTCTCTCTCTCTACCTCTCTCTCTCTACCTCTCTCTCTACCTCTACCTCTCTCTACCTCTACCTCTCTCTACCTCTCTCTCTCTACCTCTCTCTCTACCTCTCTCTACCACTCTACCTCTACCTCTCTCTCTCTACCTCTCTCTCTCTACCTCTCTCTCTACCTCCCTCTCTCTCTACCTCTCTCTCTCTACCTCTCTCTCTCTACCTCTCTCTCTCTCTACACCTCTCAAATTCAAATTCAAGCTGCTTTATTGGCATGAAAAACATTGTGTCAATATTGCCAAAGCAACAATGTATACAATATACATTCTAACAAAATTATAAATGATAGCAAATAATAATATAAAATGGTAGTAAATAATAATACAAAATTAAATACAAAAATAATAACAATAAAATGGTAACAGTCAATAGTAGAAATTGAAACTATAACTAACTTATAACTAAATAACGGTCATCTTCTTCTTTATATCAGTACTACAACTACAATCATCATTACTACGACTACTACTACCATCACTAAACTGTTATCACTACCATTACCACCCATATTTGGAATGATAAACATTAATAATTATAGAAATAACAATAATAGTAATAATAAGTAAGTTACTGTTTACTATGCAGATGTTATTATTCAGTGTCCCTCAGGCTATGGCAGGAAAATCACACCTCTCTACACCTCTCTCTCTCTCTCTCTCTCTCTCTCTCTCTCTCTCTCTCTCTCTCTACCTCTCTACCTCTCTCTCTACCTCTCTCTCTCTCTCTCTACCTCTCTACACCTCTCTCTCTCTCTACACCTCTCTCTCTCTCTACACCTCTCTCTCTCTCTACACCTCTCTCTCTCTCTACACCTCTCTCTCTCTCTCTCTACCTCTCTCTCTACACCTCTCTCTCTCTCTCTACCCCTCTACACCTCTCTCTCTCTCTCTACACCTCTCTCTCTCTCTCTCTCTCTACCCCTCTACACTCTCTCTCTCTCTCTCTCTACCCCTCTCTCTCTCTACACCTCTCTCTACCTCTCTCTACCTCTCTCTACACCTCTCTACACCTCTCTACACCTCTCTCTCCACCTCTCTACCTCTCTCTCTCTACCTCTCTCTCTCTACCTCTCTCTCTCTCTCTACCTCTCTACCTCTCTCTCTACCTCTCTCTCTACCTCTCTCTCTACCTCTCTACCTCTCTCTCTCTACCCCTGTACCTCTCCCTCTCTCTCTCTCTACCTCTCTCTCTACCTCTCTCTCTCTCTACCTCTCTCTCTCTACCTCTCTCTCTCTACACCTCTCTACACCTCTCTACACCTCTCTACACCTCTCTACACCTCTCTACCTCTCTACCCCTCTACCTCTCTCTCTCTACCTCTCTCTCTCTACATCTCTCTCTCTCTACATCTCTCTCTCTACCTCTCTCTCTCTCTACCTCTCTCTCTCTCTCTACCTCTCTCTCTCTCTCTACCTCTCTCTCTCTCTACCTCTCTCTCTCTCTCTACCTCTCTCTCTCTCTACCTCTCTCTCTCTCTACTCTCTCTCTCTCTACCTCTCTCTCTCTCTACTCTCTCTCTCTACCTCTCTCTCTCTCTACTCTCTCTCTCTCTACCTCTCTCTCTCTCTACCTCTCTCTCTCTCTACCTCTACCTCTCTCTACCTCTCTCTACCTCTCTCTCTCTCTACCTCTCTCTCTCTCTACCTCTCTCTCTCTCTACCTCTCTCTCTCTACCTCTCTCTCTCTCTACCTCTCTCTCTCTACCTCTCTCTCTCTCTACCTCTCTCTCTCTACCTCTCTCTCTCTACCTCTCTAACCCTCTCTCTCTACCTCTCTACCTCTCTCTCTCTACTCTCTCTCTCTCTACCTCTCTCTCTCTCTCTACCTCTCTCTCTCTACCTCTCTCTCTACCTCTACCTCTACCTCTACCTCTCTACACCTCTCTACACCTCTCTACACCTCTCTACCTCTCTCTCTACCCCTCTACCTCTACCCCTCTACCTCTCTCTCTCTACCTCTCTCTCTCTACATCTCTCTCTACCTCTCTCTCTCTCTCTACCTCTCTCTCTCTCTACCTCTACCTCTCTCTACCTCTCTCTCTCTACCTCTCTCTCTCTACCTCTCTCTCTCTACCTCTCTCTCTCTCTACCTCTCTCTCTCTACCTCTCTCTCTCTCTACCTCTCTCTCTCTCTCTACCTCTCTCTCTCTCTACCTCTACCTCTCTCTACCTCTCTCTCTCTACCCCTCTCTCTCTCTACCCCTCTCTCTCTACCTCTCTCTCTCTCTACCTCTCTCTCTCTACCTCTCTCTCTCTACCTCTACCTCTCTCTACCTCTCTCTATCTCTCTCTACCTCTCTCTCTACCTCTCTCTCTCTACCTCTCTCTCTCCCTCTCTCTCTCTACCTCTCTCTCTCTCTACCTCTCTACCTCTCTCTCTCTACCTCTCTCTCTCTCTACTTCTCTACCTCTCTCTCTCTACCTCTCTCTCTCTCTCTCTACCTCTCTCTCTCTCTCTCTACTCTCTCTCTCTCTACCTCTCTCTCTCTACCTCTCTCTCTCTCTACCTCTCTCTCTCTACCTCTCTCTCTCTCTACCTCTCTCTCTACCTCTCTCTCTCTACCTCTCTCTCTCTACCTCTACTCTCTCTCTCTCTCTCTCTACCTCTCTCTCTCTACTCTCTCTCTCTCTCTCTCTACCTCTCTCTCTCTCTCTACCTCTCTCTACCTCTCTCTCTACCTCTCTCTCTCTACCTCTCTCTCTCTACTTCTCTACCTCTCTCTCTCTACCTCTCTCTCTCTCTCTACCTCTCTCTCTCTACCTCTCTCTCTCTACCTCTCTCTCTCTCTCTACCTCTCTCTCTCTCTACCCTCTCTCTCTCTCTACCTCTCTCTCTACCTCTCTCTCTCTCTACCTCTCTCTCTCTACCTCTACCTCTCTCTCTCTCTCTCTACCTCTCTCTCTCTACTCTCTCTCTCTCTCTCTCTCTACCTCTCTCTCTCTCTCTCTACCTCTCTCTACCTCTCTCTCTACCTCTCTCTCTCTCTACCTCTCTCTCTACCTCTCTCTCTCTACCTCTCTCTCTCTACTCTCTCTCTCTCTACCTCTCTCTCTACCTCTCTCTCTCTACCCCTCTCTCTCTCTACACCTCTCTCTCTCTCTCTACCCCTCTACATCTCTCTCTCTCTACCCCTCTACACCTCTCTCTCTCTACACCTCTCTCTCTCTACACCTCTCTCTCTCTACACCTCTCTCTCTTCCTCTCTCTCTCTCTCTCTCTCTACCTCTCTCTCTCTCTACCCCTCTACCTCTCTCTCTACCCCTCTACCTCTCTCTCTACCCCTCTACCTCTCTCTCTACCTCTCTCTCTCTCTACCTCTCTCTCTCTACACCTCTCTACACCTCTCTACCTCTCTCTCTACCTCTCTCTACCTCTCTACACCTCTCTACACATCACTACACATCTCTACACCTCTCTCTACCTCTCTACCTCTCTCTCTCTACCTCTAACTCTCTCTCTCTACCTCTACTTCTCTCTCTACCCCTCTCTCTCTACCTCTCTCTCTACCCCTCTCTCTCTACCTCTCTCTCTACACCTCTCTACACCTCTCTACCTCTCTACACCCCTCTCTACCTCTCTCTCTACCTCTCTCTCTCTACCTCTCTCTCTCTACCCCTCTACCCCTCTACCTCTCTCTCTCTCTACCCCTCTACCTCTCTCTCTCTACCCCTCTACCCCTCTCTACACCCCTCTCTACCTCTCTCTATCTACCTCTCTCTCTCTACCTCTCTCTACACCCCTCTCTACCTCTCTCTCTACCTCTCTCTCTCTCTACCTCTCTCTCTCTACCTCTCTACCTCTCTCTCTCTCTCTCTCTCTCTACCCCTCTACCTCTCTCTCTCTCTCTACCTCTCTCTACCTCTCTACCTCTCTCTCTCTACCTCTCTCTCTCTACCTCTCTCTCTCTACCTCTCTCTCTCTACCTCTCTCTCTACCTCTCTCTCTACCTCTCTCTCTACCTCTCTCTCTCTACCCCTCTCTCTACCTCTCTCTCTCTCTACCCCTCTCTCTACCTCTCTCTCTCTACCCCTCTCTCTACCTCTCTCTCTCTCTACCCCTCTCTCTACCTCTCTCTCTCTCTCTACCCCTCTCTCTACCTCTCTCTCTACCTCTCTCTCTACCTCTACCTCTCTACACCTCTCTACACCTCTCTACACCTCTCTACACCTCTCTCTACCTCTCTACCCTTCTACCTCTCTCTCTCTACCTCTCTCTCTCTACCTCTCTCTCTCTACCTCTCTCTCTACCTCTCTCGCTCTACCTCTCTCTCTACCTCTCTCTCTACCCCTCTACACCTCTCTCTCTCTACTTCTCTCTCTCTCTCTACTTCTCTCTCTCTACCTCTCTCTCTCTACCTCTCTCGCTCTACCTCTCTCTCTACCTCTCTCTCTACCTCTCTCTCTCTACCTCTCTCTCTCTACCTCTCTCTCTCTATCTCTCTCTCTCTACCTCTCTCTCTCTATCTCTCTCTCTCTCTCTACCTCTCTCTCTCTCTACCTCTCTCTCTCTCTCTCTCTACCTCTCTCTCTCTCTACCTCTCTCTCTCTCTACCTCTCTCTCTCTCTCTACCCCTCTACCTCTCTCTACCCCTCTACCTCTCTCTCTCTACCTCTCTCTCTCTACACCTCTCTACACCTCTCTATACCTCTCTACCTCTCTCTACACCTCTCTACACCTCTCTACACCTCTCTACACATCTCTACACATCTCTACACCTCTCTCTACCTCTCTACCTCTCTCTCTCTACCTCTCTACCTCTCTCTCTACCTCTCTCTCTCTCTACCTCTCTCTCTCTCTCTCTACCCCTCTACCTCTCTCTACCCCTCTACCTCTCTCTCTCTACCTCTCTCTCTCTACACCTCTCTACACCTCTCTATACCTCTCTACCTCTCTCTCTACCTCTCTCTACACCTCTCTACACATCTCTACACATCTCTACACCTCTCTCTACCTCTCTACCTCTCTCTCTCTACCTCTCTACCTCTCTCTCTCTACCCCTCTCTCTCTACCTCTCTCTCTCTACCTCTCTCTACACCTCTCTACACCTCTCTACACCCCTCTCTACCTCTCTCTCTACCTCTCTCTCTACCTCTCTCTCTCTACCCCTCTACCCCTCTACCTCTCTCTCTCTCTCTCTCTCTACCCCTCTACCTCTCTCTCTCTACCTCTCTCTACCTCTCTACCTCTCTCTCTCTACCTCTCTCTCTCTACCTCTCTCTCTCTACCTCTCTCTCTCTACCTCTCTCTCTACCTCTCTCTCTACCTCTCTCTCTCTACCTCTCTACCTCTCTCTCTACCCCTCTCTCTACCTCTCTCTCTCTACCCCTCTCTCTACCTCTCTCTCTCTACCCCTCTCTCTACCTCTCTCTCTCTCTACCCCTCTCTCTACCTCTCTCTCTACCTCTCTCTCTACCTCTACCTCTCTACACCTCTCTACACCTCTCTACACCTCTCTACACCTCTCTCTACCTCTCTACCCTTCTACCTCTCTCTCTACCTCTCTCTCTCTACCTCTCTCTCTCTACCTCTCTCTCTACCTCTCTCTCTCTACCTCTCTCTCTACCTCTCTCTCTACCCCTCTACACTCTCTCTCTCTACTTCTCTCTCTCTCTCTACTCTCTCTCTCTACCTCTCTCTCTCTACCTCTCTCGCTCTACCTCTCTCTCTACCTCTCTCTCTACCTCTCTCTCTCTCTACCTCTCTCTCTCTACCTCTCTCTCTCTACCTCTCTCTCTCTACTCTCTCTCTCTCTACCTCTCTCTCTCTACCTCTCTCTCTCTACCTCTCTCTCTCTACCTCTCTCTCTCTACCTCTCTCTCTCTCTCTCTCTACCTCTCTCTCTCTCTACCTCTCTCTCTCTACCTCTCTCTCTCTCTCTACCCCTCTACCTCTCTCTACCCCTCTACCTCTCTCTCTCTACCTCTCTCTCTCTACACCTCTCTACACCTCTCTATACCTCTCTACCTCTCTCTACACCTCTCTACACCTCTCTACACATCTCTACACATCTCTACACCTCTCTCTACCTCTCTACCTCTCTCTCTCTACCTCTCTACCTCTCTCTCTACCTCTCTCTCTCTACCTCTCTCTCTCTCTACCTCTCTCTCTCTCTACCTCTCTCTCTCTCTACCTCTCTCTCTCTCTACCTCTCTCTCTCTCTCTCTACCCCTCTACCTCTCTCTACCCCTCTACCTCTCTCTCTCTACCTCTCTCTCTCTACACCTCTCTACACCTCTCTATACCTCTCTACCTCTCTCTCTACCTCTCTCTACACCTCTCTACACATCTCTACACATCTCTACACCTCTCTCTACCTCTCTACCTCTCTCTCTCTACCTCTCTACCTCTCTCTCTCTACCCCTCTCTCTCTACCTCTCTCTCTCTACCTCTCTCTACACCTCTCTACACCTCTCTACACCCCTCTCTACCTCTCTCTCTACCTCTCTCTCTACCTCTCTCTCTCTACCCCTCTACCCCTCTACCTCTCTCTCTCTCTCTCTCTCTACCCCTCTACTCTCTCTCTCTCTACCCCTCTACCCCTCTACACCCCTCTCTACCCCTCTCTCTCTACCTCTCTCTCTCTACCTCTCTCTCTCTACACCCCTCTCTACCTCTCTCTCTCTACCTCTCTCTCTCTACCTCTCTCTCTCTCTCTACCTCTCTCTCTCTCTACCTCTCTCTCTCTCTACCTCTCTCTCTACCCCTCTACCTCTCTCTCTCTCTCTCTCTCTCTACCTCTCTACCTCTCTACTCTCTCTCTCTCTCTCCTCTCTCTACCCCTCTACCTCTCTCTCTCTCTCTACCCCTCTACCTCTCTCTCTACCTCTCTCTCTACCTCTCTCTACCTCTCTCTACCTCTCTCTCCACCTCTCTCTCTCTACCTCTCTCTCTCTACCTCTCTCTCTCTACCTCTCTCTCTCTACCTCTCTCTCTACCTCTCTCTCTACCTCTCTCTCTACCTCTCTACCTCTCTCTCTCTACCCCTCTCTCTACCCCTCTCTCTACTCTCTCTCTCTCTACCTTTCTCTCTACCTCTACCTCTCTACACCTCTCTACACCTCTCTACACCTTTCTACACCTCTCTACACCTCTCTACACCTCTCTCTACCTCTCTACCCTTCTACCTCTCTCTCTCTACCTCTCTCTCTCTACCTCTCTCTCTACCTCTCTCTCTACCCCTCTACACCTCTCTCTCTCTCTCTCTACCCCTCTATACCTCTCTCTCTCTCTCTCTACTTCTCTCTCTCTACCTCTCTCTCTCTACCTCTCTCTCTCTACCCCTCTACACCTCTCTACACCTCTCTACACCTCTCTACACCTCTACTCTCTCTCTCTCTACACTCTCTCTCTCTCTACACCTCTCTCTCTCTCTACACCTCTCTCTCTCTACACTCTCTCTCTCTCTACACCTCTCTCTCTCTACACCTCTCTCTCTCTACACCTCTCTCTCTCTACCTCTCGCTCTACCTCTCTCTCTCTACCTCTCTACCTCTACCTCTCTACCTCTACCTCTCTACCTCTCTCTCTCTACCTCTCTCTCTCTACCTCTCTCTCTCTACCTCTCTCTCTCTACCTCTCTCTACCCCTCTCTCTACCTCTCTCTCTCTCTACCCCTCTCTCTACCTCTCTCTCTACCCTCTCTCTCTACACCTCTCTACACCTCTCTACACCTCTCTACACCTCTCTACACCTCTCTCTACCTCTCTCTCTCTACCTCTCTCTCTCTACCTCTCTCTCTACACCTCTCTCTCTACCTCTCTCTCTCTACCTCTCTCTCTACCTCTCTCTCTACCCCTCTACACCTCTCTCTCTCTACTCTCTCTCTCTCTCTACATCTCTCTCTCTACCTCTCTCTCTCTACCTCTCTCGCTCTACCTCTCTCTCTACCTCTCTCTCTCTACCTCTCTCTCTCTCTACCTCTCTCTCTCTACCTCTCTCTCTCTACCTCTCTCTCTCTCTACCTCTCTCTCTCTCTCTACCTCTCTCTCTCTCTACCTCTCTCTCTCTACCTCTCTCTCTCTCTACCTCTCTCTCTCTCTCTCTACCGCTCTCTCTCTCTACCCCTCTACCTCTCTCTACCCCTCTACCTCTCTCTCTCTACCTCTCTCTCTCTACACCTCTCTATACCTCTCTACCTCTCTCTACACCTCTCTACACCTCTCTACACCTCTCTACACATCTCTACACATCTCTACACCTCTCTCTACCTCTCTA
>NW_027258628.1:60000-63185 GCF_045791955.1 Oncorhynchus clarkii lewisi
TCTCTCTCTCTCTACCCCTCTACACCTCTCTCTCTCTACACCTCTCTCTCTCTACCTCTCTCTCTCTCTACCCCTCTACCTCTCTCTCTACCCCTCTACCTCTCTCTCTACCCCTCTACCTCTCTCTCTACCTCTCTCTCTCTCTACCTCTCTCTCTCTACACCTCTCTACACCTCTCTACCTCTCTCTCTACCTCTCTCTACCTCTCTACACCTCTCTACACATCACTACACATCTCTACACCTCTCTCTACCTCTCTACCTCTCTCTCTCTACCTCTAACTCTCTCTCTCTACCTCTACTTCTCTCTCTACCCCTCTCTCTCTACCTCTCTCTCTCTACCTCTCTCTCTCTACCTCTCTCTCTCTACCTCTCTCTCTACCTCTCTCTCTCTACCTCTCTCTCTCTACCTCTCTCGCTCTACCTCTCTCTCTACCTCTCTCTCTACCTCTCTCTACCTCTACCTCTCTACACCTCTCTACACCTCTCTACACCTCTCTACACCTCTCTACCCTTCTACCTCTCTCTCTCTACCTCTCTCTCTCTACCTCTCTCTCTCTACCTCTCTCTCTACCTCTCTCTCTCTACCTCTCTCTCTACCTCTCTCTCTACCCCTCTACACCTCTCTCTCTACTTCTCTCTCTCTCTCTACCTCTCTCTCTCTACCTCTCTCTCTCTACCTCTCTCGCTCTACCTCTCTCTCTACCTCTCTCTCTCTACCTCTCTCTCTCTACCTCTCTCTCTCTACCTCTCTCTCTCTACCTCTCTCTCTCTACCTCTCTCTCTCTCTCTACCTCTCTCTCTCTCTACCTCTCTCTCTCTCTCTACCTCTCTCTACCTCTCTCTCTCTACCTCTCTCTCTCTCTACCCCTCTACCTCTCTCTACCCCTCTACCTCTCTCTCTCTACACCTCTCTACACCTCTCTATACCTCTCTACCTCTCTCTCTACCTCTCTCTACACCTCTCTACACATCTCTACACATCTCTACACCTCTCTCTACCTCTCTACCTCTCTCTCTCTACCTCTCTCTCTCTACCTCTCTCTCTCTCTCTACCTCTCTCTCTCTCTCTACCCCTCTACCTCTCTCTACCCCTCTCTCTCTACCTCTCTCTCTCTACACCTCTCTACACCTCTCTATACCTCTCTACCTCTCTCTCTACCTCTCTCTACACCTCTCTACACATCTCTACACATCTCTACACCTCTCTCTACCTCTCTACCTCTCTCTCTCTACCTCTCTACCTCTCACTCTCTCTCTCTACCTCTACCTCTCTCTCTCTACCCCTCTCTCTCTACCTCTCTCTCTCTACCTCTCTCTACACCTCTCTACACCTCTCTACACCTCTCTACCTCTCTACACCCCTCTCTACCTCTCTCTCTACCTCTCTCTCTACCTCTCTCTCTCTACCCCTCTACCCCTCTACCTCTCTCTCTCTCTCTCTCTACCCCTCTACCTCTCTCTCTCTCTACCCCTCTACCCCTCTACACCCCTCTCTACCCCTCTCTCTCTACCTCTCTCTCTACCTCTCTCTCTACACCCCTCTCTACCTCTCTCTCTCTACCTCTCTCTCTCTCTCTACCTCTCTCTCTCTACCCTCTCTCTCTCTATCTCTCTCTCTCTCTACCTCTCTCTCTACCCCTCTACCTCTCTCTCTCTCTCTCTCTACCCCTCTACCTCTCTCTCTCTCTCTCTCTACCCCTCTACCTCTCTCTCTACCTCTCTCTCTCTACCTCTCTCTACCTCTCTCTACCTCTCTCTCCACCTCTCTCTCTCTACCTCTCTCTCTCTACCTCTCTCTCTACCTCTCTCTCTACCTCTCTCTCTACCTCTCTACCTCTCTCTCTCTACCTCTCTCTCTACCCCTCTCTCTACCTCTCTCTCTACCTCTACCTCTCTACACCTCTCTACACCTCTCTACACCTCTCTACACCTCTCTACACCTTTCTACACCTTTCTACACCTCTCTACACCTCTCTACACCTCTCTACACCTCTCTACACCTCTCTACACCTCTCTCTACCTCTCTACCCTTCTACCTCTCTCTCTCTACCTCTCTCTCTACCCCTCTACACCTCTCTCTCTCTCTCTCTCTACCCCTCTATACCTCTCTCTCTCTCTCTACTTCTCTCTCTCTACCTCTCTCTCTCTCTACCTCTCTCTCTCTACCCCTCTACACCTCTCTACACCTCTCTACACCTCTCTACACCTCTCTACACCTCTACCTCTCTCTCTCTACACCTCTCTCTCTCTCTACACCTCTCTCTCTCTACACTCTCTCTCTCTCTACACCTCTCTCTCTCTCTACCCCTCTCTCTCTCTACCTCTCGCTCTACCTCTCTCTCTCTACCTCTCTACCTCTACCTCTCTACCTCTACCTTTCTACCTCTACCTCTCTACCTCTCTCTCTCTACCTCTCTCTCTCTACCTCTCTCTCTCTACCTCTCTCTCTCTACCTCTCTCTCTACCCCTCTCTCTACCTCTCTCTACCCCTCTCTCTACTCTCTCTCTCTCTACCCCTCTCTCTACCTCTCTCTCTCTCTACCCCTCTCTCTACCTCTCTCTCTACCTCTCTCTCTACCTCTACCTCTCTACACCTCTCTCTACCTCTCTCTCTCTACCTCTCTCTCTCTACCTCTCTCTCTCTACCTCTCTCTCTACACCTCTCTCTCTACACCTCTCTCTCTACCTCTCTCTCTACCTCTCTCTCTACCTCTCTCTCTACCCCTCTACACCTCTCTCTCTCTACTTCTCTCTCTCTCTACTTCTCTCTCTCTCTCTACCTCTCTCTCTCTCTCTACCTCTCTCTCTACACCTCTCTCTCTACCTCTCTCTCTCTACCTCTCTCTCTACCTCTCTCTCTACCCCTCTACACTCTCTCTCTCTACTTCTCTCTCTCTCTACTCTCTCTCTCTACCTCTCTCTCTCTACCTCTCTCTCTCTCTACTCTCTCTCTCTCTCTACCTCTCTCTCTCTACCTCTCTCTCTCTCTCTACCTCTCTCTCTCTACCTCTCTCTCTCTCTCTCTACCGCTCTCTCTCTCTACCCCTCTACCTCTCTCTACCCCTCTACCTCTCTCTCTCTACCTCTCTCTCTCTACACCTCTCTACACCTCTCTATACCTCTCTACCTCTCTCTACACCTCTCTCTACACCTCTCTACACCTCTCTACACATCTCTACACCT
>NW_027258629.1:0-63106 GCF_045791955.1 Oncorhynchus clarkii lewisi
CTCCCCCCCGCTCATCCACCATTTCTCTCTCTCTCCCCCCCGCTCATCCACCATTTCTCTCTCTCTCCCTCCCTCTCATCCACAATTTTTCTCTCTCTCTCTCCCTCTCATCCACCATTTCTCTATCTCTCTCCCTCCCTCTCATCCACCATTTCTCTCTCTCTCTCCCTCCCTCTCATCCACCATTTCTCTCTCTCTCTCTCCCCCCCCCGCTCATCCACCATTTCTCTCTCTCTCCCTCCCTCTCATCCACCATTTTTCTCTCTCTCCCTCCCTCTCATCCACCATTTCTCTATGTCTCTCCCTCCCTCTCATCCACCATTTCTCTCTCTCTCCCCCCCCACTCATCCACCATTTCTCTCTCTCTCACTCCCACTCATCCACCATCTCTCTCTCTCCCTCCGTCTCATCCACCATTTCTCTCACTCTCCCTCCCTCTCATCCACCATTTCTCTCTCTCTCACTCTCTCCCCCCCGCTCATCCACCATTTCTCTCTCTCACTCCCTCTCATCCTCCATCTCTCTCTCTCCCTCCCTCTCATCCACCTCTTCTCTCTCTCTCTACCTCCCTCTCATCCACCATTTCTCTCTCTCTCTCTCTCCCCCCTCTCATCCACCATTTCTCTCTCTCTCCCTCCCACTCATCCACCATTTCTCTCTCTCCCTCCCGCTCATCCACCATTTCGCTCTCACTCCCTCCCTCTCATCCACCATTTCTCTCTCTCTCTCTCCCTCCCCCTCATCCACCATTTCTCTCTCCATCCCTCCCTCTCATCCACCATTTCTCTCTCTCTCCCTCCCTCCCTCTCGACCACCATTTCTCTCTCTCTCCCTCCCTTTCATCCACCATTTCTCTCTCTCTCTCCCTCCCTCCCTCTCATCCACCATTTCTCTCTCTCTCCCTCCCTCTCATCCACCATTTCTCTCACTCTCCCTCCATCTCATCCGCCATTTTCTCTCTCTCTCTCCCCCCCCGCTCATCCACCATTTATCTCTCTCACTCCCTCACATCCACCATCTCTCTCTCTCCCTCCCTCTCATCCACCATTTCTCTCTCTCTCTCTCCCTCCCTCTCATCCACCATTTCTCTCTCTCTCTCTCTCTCTCCCTCCCTTTCATCCACCATTTCTCTCCCTCCCTCTCATCCACCATTTCTCTCTCTCTCGCTCTCTCCCTCCCTCCCTCTCATCCACCATTTCTCTCTCTCTCCCTCCCTCTCACCCATCATGTCTCTCTCTCTCTCTCCCTCCCTCCCTCTCATCCACCATTTCTCTCTCTTTCCCTTCCTCTCACCCATCATTTCTCTCTCTCTCCCTCCCTCCCTCTCATCCACCATTCCTCTCTCTCTCCCTCCCTCTCATCCACCATTTCTCTCTCTCCCTCCCTCCCTCTCATCCACCATTTCTCTCTCTCTCTCCCTCCCTCTCATCCACCATTTCTCTCTCTCTCCCTCCCTCTCATCCAACATTTCTCTCCCTCTCTCTCATCCACCATTTCTCTCTCTCTCACTCCCTCTCATCCACCATTTCTCTCTCTCTCTCTCCCTCCCTTTCAGCCAACATTTCTCTCTCTCCCTCCCTCTCATCCACCATTTCTTTCTCTCTCGCTCTCTCCCTCCCTCTCATCCACCATTTCTCTCTCTCTCCCTCCCTCTCGCCCATCATTTCTCTCTCTCTCTCTCCCTCCCTCCCTCTCATCCACCATTTCTCTCTCTTTCCCTTCCTCTCACCCATCATTTCTCTCTCTCTCCCCCCCTGCCTCTCATCCACCATTTCTCTCTCTCTCTCCCTCCCTCTCATCCACCATTTCTCTCTGTCGCTCCCTCTCTCTCATCCACCATTTCTCTCTCTCTCTCCCTCCCTCTCATCCACAATTTCTCTCTCTCACTCCCTCCCTCTCATCCATAATTTCTATCTCTCTCCCTCCCGCGCATCCACCATTTCTCTCTCTCTCTCTCCCTCCCTCTCATCCACCATTTCTCTCTCTCTTTCCTTCCCTCTCATCCACCATGTCTCTCTCTCTCTCCCTCCCTCTCATCCACCATCTCTCTCTCTCTCCCTCCCTCTAATCCACCATTTATCTCTCTCTCTCTCCCTCTCTCTCATCCACCATTTCTCTCTCTCTCTCCCTCCCTCCCTCTCATCCACCATTTCTCTCTCTCTCTCTCCCTCCCTCTCATCCACCATTCTCTCTCTCTCTCTCTCCCTCCCTCTCATCCACCATTTCTCTCTCTCTCTCCCTCCCTCTCATCCACCATTTCTCTCTCTCTCTCTCCCCCCCGCTCATCCACCATTTCTCTCTCTCTCCCTCCCTCTCATCCACCATTTTTCTCTCTCTCCCTCCCTCTCATCCACCATTTCTCTATCTCTCTCCCTCCCTCTCATCCACCATTTCTCTCTCTCTCCCTCCCTCTCATCCACCATTTCTCTCTCTCTCTCTCTCCCCCCCGCTCATCCACCATTTCTCTCTCTCTCCCTCCCTCTCATCCACCATTTTTCTCTCTCTCCCTCCCTCTCATCCACCATTTCTCTATGTCTCTCCCTCCCTCTCATCCACCATTTCTCTCTCTCTCCCCCCCCACTCATCCACCATTTCTCTCTCTCTCACTCCCACTCATCCACCATCTCTCTCTCTCCCTCCGTCTCATCCACCATTTCTCTCACTCTCCCTCCCTCTCATCCACCATTTCTCTCTCTCTCTCCCTCCCTCTCATCCACCATTTCTCTCTGTCGCTCCCTCTCTCTCATCCACCATTTCTCTCTCTCTCTCCCTCCCTCTCATCCACAATTTCTCTCTCTCACTCCCTCCCTCTCATCCATAATTTCTATCTCTCTCCCTCCCGCTCATCCACCATTTCTCTCTCTCTCTCTCCCTCCCTCTCATCCACCATTTCTCTCTCTCTTTCCTTCCCTCTCATCCACCATGTCTCTCTCTCTCTCCCTCCCTCTCATCCACCATCTCTCTCTCTCCCTCCCTCTCATCCACCATTTCTCTCTCTCTCTCTCCCTCCCTCTCATCCACCATTTCTCTCTCTCTCTCTCTCCCCCTCTCATCCACCATTTCTCTCTCTCTCCCTCCCACTCATCCACCATTTCTCTCTCTCCCTCCCGCTCATGCACCATTTCGCTCTCACTCCCTCCCTCTCATCCACCATTTCTCTCTCTCTCTCTCCCTCCCCCTCATCCACCATTTCTCTCTCCATCCCTCCCTCTCATCCACCATTTCTCTCTCTCTCCCTCCCTCCCTCTCGACCACCATTTCTCTCTCTCTCCCTCCCTTTCATCCACCATTTCTCTCTCTCTCTCCCTCCCTCCCTCTCATCCACCATTTCTCTCTCTCTCCCTCCCTCTCATCCACCATTTCTCTCACTCTCCCTCCATCTCATCCGCCATTTCTCTCTCTCTCTCTCCCCCCCCGCTCATCCACCATTTATCTCTCTCACTCCCTCTCATCCACCATCTCTCTCTCTCCCTCCCTCTCATCCACCATTTCTCTCTTCTCTCTCCCTCCCTCTCATCCACCATTTCTCTCTCTCTCTCTCTCTCTCCCCCCGCTCATCCACCATTTCTCTCTCTCTCCCTCCCTCTCATCCACCATTTCTCTCTCTCTCCCTCCCGCTCATCCACCATTTCTCTCTCTCCCTCCCGCTCATCCACCATTTCTCTCTCTCTCCCTCCCTCTCATCCACCATTTCTCTCTCTCTCTCCCTCCCCCTCATCCACCATTTCTCTCTCTCTCCCTCCCTCTCATCCACCATTTCTCTCTCTCTCCCTCCCTCTCATCCACCATTTCTCTCTCTCTCCCTCCCTCCCCCTCGACCACCATTTTTCTCTCTCTCCCTCCCTTTCATCCACCATTTCTCTCTCTCTCTCCCTCCCTCCCTCTCATCCACCATTTCTCTCTCTCTCCCTCCCTCTCATCCACCATTTCTCTCTCTCTCTCTCCCCCCCGCTCATCCACCATTTCTCTCTCTCTCCCTCCCTCTCATCCACCATTTTTCTCTCTCTCCCTCCCTCTCATCCACCATTTCTCTATCTCTCTCCCTCCCTCTCATCCACCATTTCTCTCTCTCTCCCTCCCTCTCATCCACCATTTCTCTCTCTCTCTCTCTCCCCCCCGCTCATCCACCATTTCTCTCTCTCTCCCTCCCTCTCATCCACCATTTTTCTCTCTCTCTCTCCCTCTCATCCACCATTTCTCTATCTCTCTCCCTCCCTCTCATCCACCATTTCTCTCTCTCTCTCCCTCCCTCTCATCCACCATTTCTCTCTCTCTCTCTCTCCCCCCGCTCATCCACCATTTCTCTCTCTCTCCCTCCCTCTCATCCACCATTTTTCTCTCTCTCCCTCCCTCTCATCCACCATTTCTCTATGTCTCTCCCTCCCTCTCATCCACCATTTCTCTCTCTCTCTCCCTCCGTCTCATCCACCATTTCTCTCACTCTCCCTCCCTCTCATCCACCATGTCTCTCTCTCTCACTCTCTCCCCCCCGCTCATCCACCATTTCTCTCTCTCACTCCCTCTCATCCACCATCTCTCTCTCTCCCTCCCTCTCATCCACCATTTCTCTCTCTCTCTCCCTCCCTCTCATCCACCATTTCTCTCTCTCTCTCTCTCCCCCTCTCATCCACCATTTCTCTCTCTCTCCCTCCCACTCATCCACCATTTCTCTCTCTCCCTCCCGCTCATCCACCATTTCGCTCTCACTCCCTCCCTCTCATCCACCATTTCTCTCTCTCTCTCTCCCTCCCCCTCATCCACCATTTCTCTCTCCATCCCTCCCTCTCATCCACCATTTCTCTCTCTCTCCCTCCCTCCCTCTCGACCACCATTTCTCTCTCTCTCCCTCCCTTTCATCCACCATTTCTCTCTCTCTCTCCCTCCCTCCCTCTCATCCACCATTTCTCTCTCTCTCCCTCCCTCTCATCCACCATTTCTCTCACTCTCCCTCCATCTCATCCGCCATTTCTCTCTCTCTCTCTCCCCCCCCGCTCATCCACCATTTATCTCTCTCACTCCCTCTCATCCACCATCTCTCTCTCTCCCTCCCTCTCATCCACCATTTCTCTCTCTCTCTCTCCCTCCCTCTCATCCACCATTTCTCTCTCTCTCTCTCTCTCCCTCCCTTTCATCCACCATTTCTCTCCCTCCCTCTCATCCACCATTTCTCTCTCTCTCGCTCTCTCCCTCCCTCCCTCTCATCCACCATTTCTCTCTCTCTCCCTCCCTCTCACCCATCATTTCTCTCTCTCTCCCTCCCTCCCTCTCATCCACCATTTCTCTCTCTTTCCCTTCCTCTCACCCATCATTTCTCTCTCTCTCCCTCCCTCCCTCTCATCCACCATTTCTCTCTCTCTCCCTCCCTCTCATCCACCATTTCTCTCTCTCCCTCCCTCCCTCTCATCCACCATTTCTCTCTCTCTCTCCCTCCCTCTCATCCACCATTTCTCTCTCTCTCCCTCCCTCTCATCCACCATTTCTCTCTCTCTCCCTCTCTCTCATCCACCATTTCTCTCTCTCTCACTCCCTCACATCCACCATCTCTCTCTCTCCCTCCCTCTCATCCACCATTTCTCTCTCTCTCTCTCCCTCCCTCTCATCCACCATTTCTCTCTCTCTCTCTCTCTCCCTCCCTTTCATCCACCATTTCTCTCCCTCCCTCTCATCCACCATTTCTCTCTCTCTCGCTCTCTCCCTCCCTCCCTCTCATCCACCATTTCTCTCTCTCTCCCTCCCTCTCACCCATCATGTCTCTCTCTCTCTCTCCCTCCCTCCCTCTCATCCACCATTTCTCTCTCTTTCCCTTCCTCTCACCCATCATTTCTCTCTCTCTCCCTCCCTCCCTCTCATCCACCATTCCTCTCTCTCTCCCTCCCTCTCATCCACCATTTCTCTCTCTCCCTCCCTCCCTCTCATCCACCATTTCTCTCTCTCTCTCCCTCCCTCTCATCCACCATTTCTCTCTCTCTCCCTCCCTCTCATCCAACATTTCTCTCCCTCTCTCTCATCCACCATTTCTCTCTCTCTCACTCCCTCTCATCCACCATTTCTCTCTCTCTCTCTCCCTCCCTTTCATCCACCATTTCTCTCTCTCCCTCCCTCTCATCCACCATTTCTTTCTCTCTCGCTCTCTCCCTCCCTCTCATCCACCATTTCTCTCTCTCTCCCTCCCTCTCGCCCATCATTTCTCTCTCTCCCTCTCCCTCCCTCCCTCTCATCCACCATTTCTCTCTCTTTCCCTTCCTCTCACCCATCATTTCTCTCTCTCTCCCCCCCTGCCTCTCATCCACCATTTCTCTCTCTCTCTCCCTCCCTCTCATCCACCATTTCTCTCTGTCGCTCCCTCTCTCTCATCCACCATTTCTCTCTCTCTCTCCCTCCCTCTCATCCACAATTTCTCTCTCTCTCTCCCTCCCTCTCATCCATAATTTCTATCTCTCTCCCTCCCGCTCATCCACCATTTCTCTCTCTCTCTCTCCCTCCCTCTCATCCACCATTTCTCTCTCTCTTTCCTTCCCTCTCATCCACCATGTCTCTCTCTCTCTCCCTCCCTCTCATCCACCATCTCTCTCTCTCTCCCTCCCTCTAATCCACCATTTATCTCTCTCTCTCTCCCTCTCTCTCATCCACCATTTCTCTCTCTCTCTCCCTCCCTCCCTCTCATCCACCATTTCTCTCTCTCTCTCTCCCTCCCTCTCATCCACCATTTCTCTCTCTCTCTCTCTCCCTCCCTCTCATCCACCATTTCTCTCTCTCTCTCCCTCCCTCTCATCCACCATTTCTCTCTCTCTCTCTCCCCCCCGCTCATCCACCATTTCTCTCTCTCTCCCTCCCTCTCATCCACCATTTTTCTCTCTCTCCCTCCCTCTCATCCACCATTTCTCTATCTCTCTCCCTCCCTCTCATCCACCATTTCTCTCTCTCTCCCTCCCTCTCATCCACCATTTCTCTCTCTCTCTCTCTCCCCCCCGCTTATCCACCATTTCTCTCTCTCTCCCTCCCTCTCATCCACCATTTTTCTCTCTCTCCCTCCCTCTCATCCACCATTTCTCTATGTCTCTCCCTCCCTCTCATCCACCATTTCTCTCTCTGTCCCCCCCCACTCATCCACCATTTCTCTCTCTCTCACTCCCACTCATCCACCATCTCTCTCTCTCCCTCCGTCTCATCCACCATTTCTCTCACTCTCCCTCCCTCTCATCCACCATTTCTCTCTCTCTCACTCTCACCCCCCCGCTCATCCACCATTTCTCTCTCTCACTCCCTCTCATCCACCATCTCTCTCTCTCCCTCCCTCTCATCCACCATTTCTCTCTCTCTCCCTCCCTCTCATCCACCATTTCTCTCTCTCTCTCTCTCCCCCCTCTCATCCACCATTTCTCTCTCTCTCCCTCCCACTCATCCACCATTTCTCTCTCTCCCTCCCGCTCATCCACCATTTCGCTCTCACTCCCTCCCTCTCATCCACCATTTCTCTCTCTCTCTCTCCCTCCCCCTCATCCACCATTTCTCTCTCCATCCCTCCCTCTCAACCACCATTTCTCTCTCTCTCCCTCCCTCCCTCTCGACCACCATTTCTCTCTCTCTCCCTCCCTTTCATCCACCATTTCTCTCTCTCTCTCCCTCCCTCCCTCTCATCCACCATTTCTCTCTCTCTCCCTCCCTCTCGACCACCATTTCTCTCTCTCTCCCTCCCTTTCATCCACCATTTCTCTCTCTCTCTCCCTCCCTCCCTCTCATCCACCATTTCTCTCTCCCTCCCTCCCTCTCATCCACCATTTCTCTCTCTCTCCCTCCCTCTCACCCATCATGTCTCTCTCTCTCTCTCCCTCCCTCCCTCTCATCCACCATTTCTCTCTCTTTCCCTTCCTCTCACCCATCATTTCTCTCTCTCTCCCTCCCTCCCTCTCATCCACCATTCCTCTCTCTCTCCCTCCCTCTCATCCACCATTTCTCTCTCTCCCTCCCTCCCTCTCATCCACCATTTCTCTCTCTCTCTCCCTCCCTCTCATCCACCATTTCTCTCTCTCTCCCTCCCTCTCATCCAACATTTCTCTCCCTCTCTCTCATCCACCATTTCTCTCTCTCTCACTCCCTCTCATCCACCATTTCTCTCTCTCTCTCTCCCTCCCTTTCATCCACCATTTCTCTCTCTCCCTCCCTCTCATCCACCATTTCTTTCTCTCTCGCTCTCTCCCTCCCTCTCATCCACCATTTCTCTCTCTCTCCCTCCCTCTCGCCCATCATTTCTCTCTCTCCCTCTCCCTCCCTCCCTCTCATCCACCATTTCTCTCTCTTTCCCTTCCTCTCACCCATCATTTCTCTCTCTCTCCCCCCCTGCCTCTCATCCACCATTTCTCTCTCTCTCTCCCTCCCTCTCATCCACCATTTCTCTCTGTCGCGCCCTCTCTCTCATCCACCATTTCTCTCTCTCTCTCCCTCCCTCTCATCCACAATTTCTCTCTCTCTCTCCCTCACTCTCATCCATAATTTCTATCTCTCTCCCTCCCTATCAACCACCATTTCTCTCTCTCTCTCTCCCTCCCTCTCATCCACCATTTCTCTCTCTCTGTCCTTCCCTCTCATCCACCATGTCTCTCTCTCTCTCCCTCCCTCTCATCCACCATCTCTCTCTCTCTCCCTCCCTCTAATCCACCATTTATCTCTCTCTCTCTCCCTCTCTCTCATCCACCATTTCTCTCTCTCTCTCCCTCCCTCCCTCTCATCCACCATTTCTCTCTCTCTCTCTCCCTCCCTCTCATCCACCATTTCTCTCTCTCTCTCTCTCCCTCCCTCTCATCCACCATTTCTCTCTCTCTCTCCCTCCCTCTCATCCACCATTTCTCTCTCTCTCTCTCCCCCCCGCTCATCCACCATTTCTCTCTCTCTCCCTCCCTCTCATCCACCATTTTTCTCTCTCTCCCTCCCTCTCATCCACCATTTCTCTATCTCTCTCCCTCCCTCTCATCCACCATTTCTCTCTCTCTCCCTCCCTCTCATCCACCATTTCTCTCTCTCTCTCTCTCCCCCCCGCTTATCCACCATTTCTCTCTCTCTCCCTCCCTCTCATCCACCATTTTTCTCTCTCTCCCTCCCTCTCATCCACCATTTCTCTATGTCTCTCCCTCCCTCTCATCCACCATTTCTCTCTCTGTCCCCCCCCACTCATCCACCATTTCTCTCTCTCTCACTCCCACTCATCCACCATCTCTCTCTCTCCCTCCGTCTCATCCACCATTTCTCTCACTCTCCCTCCCTCTCATCCACCATTTCTCTCTCTCTCACTCTCACCCCCCCGCTCATCCACCATTTCTCTCTCTCACTCCCTCTCATCCACCATCTCTCTCTCTCCCTCCCTCTCATCCACCATTTCTCTCTCTCTCCCTCCCTCTCATCCACCATTTCTCTCTCTCTCTCTCCCCCCTCTCATCCACCATTTCTCTCTCTCTCCCTCCCACTCATCCACCATTTCTCTCTCTCCCTCCCGCTCATCCACCATTTCGCTCTCACTCCCTCCCTCTCATCCACCATTTCTCTCTCTCTCTCTCCCTCCCCCTCATCCACCATTTCTCTCTCCATCCCTCCCTCTCATCCACCATTTCTCTCTCTCTCCCTCCCTCCCTCTCGACCACCATTTCTCTCTCTCTCCCTCCCTTTCATCCACCATTTCTCTCTCTCTCTCCCTCCCTCCCTCTCATCCACCATTTCTCTCTCTCTCCCTCCCTCTCATCCACCATTTCTCTCACTCTCCCTCCATCTCATCCGCCATTTCTCTCTCTCTCTCTCCCCCCCCGCTCATCCACCATTTATCTCTCTCACTCCCTCTCATCCACCATCTCTCTCTCTCCCTCCCTCTCATCCACCATTTCTCTCTTCTCTCTCCCTCCCTCTCATCCACCATTTCTCTCTCTCTCTCTCTCTCTCCCCCCGCTCATCCACCATTTCTCTCTCTCTCCCTCCCTCTCATCCACCATTTCTCTCTCTCTCCCTCCCGCTCATCCACCATTTCTCTCTCTCCCTCCCGCTCATCCACCATTTCTCTCTCTCTCCCTCCCTCTCATCCACCATTTCTCTCTCTCTCTCTCCCTCCCCCTCATCCACCATTTCTCTCTCTCTCCCTCCCTCTCATCCACCATTTCTCTCTCTCTCCCTCCCTCTCATCCACCATTTCTCTCTCTCTCCCTCCCTCCCTCTCGACCACCATTTCTCTCTCTCTCCCTCCCTTTCATCCACCATTTCTCTCTCTCTCTCCCTCCCTCCCTCTCATCCACCATTTCTCTCTCTCTCCCTCCCTCTCATCCACCATTTCTCTCTCTCTCTCTCCCCCCCGCTCATCCACCATTTCTCTCTCTCTCCCTCCCTCTCATCCACCATTTTTCTCTCTCTCCCTCCCTCTCATCCACCATTTCTCTATCTCTCTCCCTCCCTCTCATCCACCATTTCTCTCTCTCTCCCTCCCTCTCATCCACCATTTCTCTCTCTCTCTCTCTCCCCCCCGCTCATCCACCATTTCTCTCTCTCTCCCTCCCTCTCATCCACCATTTTCTCTCTCTCTCTCCCTCTCATCCACCATTTCTCTATCTCTCTCCCTCCCTCTCATCCACCATTTCTCTCTCTCTCTCCCTCCCTCTCATCCACCATTTCTCTCTCTCTCTCTCTCCCCCCCGCTCATCCACCATTTCTCTCTCTCTCCCTCCCTCTCATCCACCATTTTTCTCTCTCTCCCTCCCTCTCATCCACAATTTCTCTATGTCTCTCCCTCCCTCTCATCCACCATTTCTCTCTCTCTCCCCCCCCACTCATCCACCATTTCTCTCTCTCTCACTCCCACTCATCCACCATCTCTCTCTCTCCCTCCGTCTCATCCACCATTTCTCTCACTCTCCCTCCCTCTCATCCACCATTTCTCTCTCTCTCACTCTCACCCCCCCGCTCATCCACCATTTCTCTCTCTCACTCCCTCTCATCCACCATCTCTCTCTCTCCCTCCCTCTCATCCACCATTTCTCTCTCTCTCCCTCCCTCTCATCCACCATTTCTCTCTCTCTCTCTCCCTCCCTCTCATCCACCATTTCTCTCTCTCTCTCCCTCCCACTCATCCACCATTTCTCTCTCTCTCCCTCCCGCTCATCCACCATTTCGCTCTCCACTCTCACTCCCTCTCATCCACCATTTCTCTCTCTCTCTCTCCCTCCCCCTCATCCACCATTTCTCTCTCCATCCCTCCCTCTCATCCACCATTTCTCTCTCTCTCCCTCCCTCCCTCTCGACCACCATTTCTCTCTCTCTCCCTCCCTTTCATCCACCATTTCTCTCTCTCTCTCCCTCCCTCCCTCTCATCCACCATTTCTCTCTCTCTCCCTCCCTCTCGACCACCATTTCTCTCTCTCTCCCTCCCTTTCATCCACCATTTCTCTCTCTCTCTCCCTCCCTCCCTCTCATCCACCATTTCTCTCTCCCTCCCTCCCTCTCATCCACCATTTCTCTCTCTCTCCCTCCCTCTCACCCATCATGTCTCTCTCTCTCTCTCCCTCCCTCCCTCTCATCCACCATTTCTCTCTCTTTCCCTTCCTCTCACCCATCATTTCTCTCTCTCTCCCTCCCTCCCTCTCATCCACCATTCCTCTCTCTCTCCCTCCCTCTCATCCACCATTTCTCTCTCTCCCTCCCTCCCTCTCATCCACCATTTCTCTCTCTCTCTCCCTCCCTCTCATCCACCATTTCTCTCTCTCTCCCTCCCTCTCATCCAACATTTCTCTCCCTCTCTCTCATCCACCATTTCTCTCTCTCTCACTCCCTCTCATCCACCATTTCTCTCTCTCTCTCTCCCTCCCTTTCATCCACCATTTCTCTCTCTCCCTCCCTCTCATCCACCATTTCTTTCTCTCTCGCTCTCTCCCTCCCTCTCATCCACCATTTCTCTCTCTCTCCCTCCCTCTCGCCCATCATTTCTCTCTCTCCCTCTCCCTCCCTCCCTCTCATCCACCATTTCTCTCTCTTTCCCTTCCTCTCACCCATCATTTCTCTCTCTCTCCCCCCCTGCCTCTCATCCACCATTTCTCTCTCTCTCTCCCTCCCTCTCATCCACCATTTCTCTCTGTCGCTCCCTCTCTCTCATCCACCATTTCTCTCTCTCTCTCCCTCCCTCTCATCCACAATTTCTCTCTCTCTCTCCCTCCCTCTCATCCATAATTTCTATCTCTCTCCCTCCCGCTCATCCACCATTTCTCTCTCTCTCTCTCCCTCCCTCTCATCCACCATTTCTCTCTCTCTTTCCTTCCCTCTCATCCACCATGTCTCTCTCTCTCTCCCTCCCTCTCATCCACCATCTCTCTCTCTCTCCCTCCCTCTAATCCACCATTTATCTCTCTCTCTCTCCCTCTCTCTCATCCACCATTTCTCTCTCTCTCTCCCTCCCTCCCTCTCATCCACCATTTCTCTCTCTCTCTCTCCCTCCCTCTCATCCACCATTTCTCTCTCTCTCTCTCTCCCTCCCTCTCATCCACCATTTCTCTCTCTCTCTCCCTCCCTCTCATCCACCATTTCTCTCTCTCTCTCTCCCCCCCGCTCATCCACCATTTCTCTCTCTCTCCCTCCCTCTCATCCACCATTTTTCTCTCTCTCCCTCCCTCTCATCCACCATTTCTCTATCTCTCTCCCTCCCTCTCATCCACCATTTCTCTCTCTCTCCCTCCCTCTCATCCACCATTTCTCTCTCTCTCTCTCTCCCCCCCGCTTATCCACCATTTCTCTCTCTCTCCCTCCCTCTCATCCACCATTTTTCTCTCTCTCCCTCCCTCTCATCCACCATTTCTCTATGTCTCTCCCTCCCTCTCATCCACCATTTCTCTCTCTGTCCCCCCCCACTCATCCACCATTTCTCTCTCTCTCACTCCCACTCATCCACCATCTCTCTCTCTCCCTCCGTCTCATCCACCATTTCTCTCACTCTCCCTCCCTCTCATCCACCATTTCTCTCTCTCTCACTCTCACCCCCCCGCTCATCCACCATTTCTCTCTCTCACTCCCTCTCATCCACCATCTCTCTCTCTCCCTCCCTCTCATCCACCATTTCTCTCTCTCTCCCTCCCTCTCATCCACCATTTCTCTCTCTCTCTCTCTCCCCCCTCTCATCCACCATTTCTCTCTCTCTCCCTCCCACTCATCCACCATTTCTCTCTCTCCCTCCCGCTCATCCACCATTTCGCTCTCACTCCCTCCCTCTCATCCACCATTTCTCTCTCTCTCTCTCCCTCCCCCTCATCCACCATTTCTCTCTCCATCCCTCCCTCTCATCCACCATTTCTCTCTCTCTCCCTCCCTCCCTCTCGACCACCATTTCTCTCTCTCTCCCTCCCTTTCATCCACAATTTCTCTCTCTCTCTCCCTCCCTCCCTCTCATCCACCATTTCTCTCTCTCTCCCTCCCTCTCATCCACCATTTCTCTCACTCTCCCTCCATCTCATCCGCCATTTCTCTCTCTCTCTCTCCCCCCCCGCTCATCCACCATTTATCTCTCTCACTCCCTCTCATCCACCATCTCTCTCTCTCCCTCCCTCTCATCCACCATTTCTCTCTTCTCTCTCCCTCCCTCTCATCCACCATTTCTCTCTCTCTCTCTCTCTCCCCCCGCTCATCCACCATTTCTCTCTCTCTCCCTCCCTCTCATCCACCATTTCTCTCTCTCTCCCTCCCGCTCATCCACCATTTCTCTCTCTCCCTCCCGCTCATCCACCATTTCTCTCTCTCTCCCTCCCTCTCATCCACCATTTCTCTCTCTCTCTCTCCCTCCCCCTCATCCACCATTTCTCTCTCTCTCCCTCCCTCTCATCCACCATTTCTCTCTCTCTCCCTCCCTCTCATCCACCATTTCTCTCTCTCTCCCTCCCTCCCTCTCGACCACCATTTCTCTCTCTCTCCCTCCCTTTCATCCACCATTTCTCTCTCTCTCTCCCTCCCTCCCTCTCATCCACCATTTCTCTCTCTCTCCCTCCCTCTCATCCACCATTTCTCTCTCTCTCTCTCCCCCCCGCTCATCCACCATTTCTCTCTCTCTCCCTCCCTCTCATCCACCATTTTTCTCTCTCTCCCTCCCTCTCATCCACCATTTCTCTATCTCTCTCCCTCCCTCTCATCCACCATTTCTCTCTCTCTCCCTCCCTCTCATCCACCATTTCTCTCTCTCTCTCTCTCCCCCCCGCTCATCCACCATTTCTCTCTCTCTCCCTCCCTCTCATCCACCATTTTCTCTCTCTCTCTCCCTCTCATCCACCATTTCTCTATCTCTCTCCCTCCCTCTCATCCACCATTTCTCTCTCTCTCTCCCTCCCTCTCATCCACCATTTCTCTCTCTCTCTCTCTCCCCCCCGCTCATCCACCATTTCTCTCTCTCTCCCTCCCTCTCATCCACCATTTTTCTCTCTCTCCCTCCCTCTCATCCACCATTTCTCTATGTCTCTCCCTCCCTCTCATCCACCATTTCTCTCTCTCTCCCCCCCCACTCATCCACCATTTCTCTCTCTCTCACTCCCACTCATCCACCATCTCTCTCTCTCCCTCCGTCTCATCCACCATTTCTCTCACTCTCCCTCCCTCTCATCCACCATTTCTCTCTCTCTCACTCTCTCCCCCCCGCTCATCCACCATTTCTCTCTCTCACTCCCTCTCATCCACCATCTCTCTCTCTCCCTCCCTCTCATCCACCATTTCTCTCTCTCTCTCCCTCCCTCTCATCCACCATTTCTCTCTCTCTCTCTCTCCCCCCTCTCATCCACCATTTCTCTCTCTCTCCCTCCCACTCATCCACCATTTCTCTCTCTCCCTCCCGCTCATCCACCATTTCGCTCTCACTCCCTCCCTCTCATCCACCATTTCTCTCTCTCTCTCTCCCTCCCCCTCATCCACCATTTCTCTCTCCATCCCTCCCTCTCATCCACCATTTCTCTCTCTCTCCCTCCCTCCCTCTCGACCACCATTTCTCTCTCTCTCCCTCCCTTTCATCCACCATTTCTCTCTCTCTCTCCCTCCCTCCCTCTCATCCACCATTTCTCTCTCTCTCCCTCCCTCTCATCCACCATTTCTCTCACTCTCCCTCCCTCTCATCCACCATTTCTCTCTCTCTCTCTCCCTCCCCCTCATCCACCATTTCTCTCTCCATCCCTCCCTCTCATCCACCATTTCTCTCTCTCTCCCTCCCTCCCTCTCGACCACCATTTCTCTCTCTCTCCCTCCCTTTCATCCACCATTTCTCTCTCTCTCTCCCTCCCTCCCTCTCATCCACCATTTCTCTCTCTCTCCCTCCCTCTCATCCACCATTTCTCTCACTCTCCCTCCATCTCATCCGCCATTTCTCTCTCTCTCTCTCCCCCCCCGCTCATCCACCATTTATCTCTCTCACTCCCTCTCATCCACCATCTCTCTCTCTCCCTCCCTCTCATCCACCATTTCTCTCTTCTCTCTCCCTCCCTCTCATCCACCATTTCTCTCTCTCTCTCTCTCTCTCCCCCCGCTCATCCACCATTTCTCTCTCTCTCCCTCCCTCTCATCCACCATTTCTCTCTCTCTCCCTCCCGCTCATCCACCATTTCTCTCTCTCCCTCCCGCTCATCCACCATTTCTCTCTCTCTCCCTCCCTCTCATCCACCATTTCTCTCTCTCTCTCTCCCTCCCCCTCATCCACCATTTCTCTCTCTCTCCCTCCCTCTCATCCACCATTTCTCTCTCTCTCCCTCCCTCTCATCCACCATTTCTCTCTCTCTCCCTCCCTCCCTCTCGACCACCATTTCTCTCTCTCTCCCTCCCTTTCATCCACCATTTCTCTCTCTCTCTCCCTCCCTCCCTCTCATCCACCATTTCTCTCTCTCTCCCTCCCTCTCATCCACCATTTCTCTCTCTCTCTCTCCCCCCCGCTCATCCACCATTTCTCTCTCTCTCCCTCCCTCTCATCCACCATTTTTCTCTCTCTCCCTCCCTCTCATCCACCATTTCTCTATCTCTCTCCCTCCCTCTCATCCACCATTTCTCTCTCTCTCCCTCCCTCTCATCCACCATTTCTCTCTCTCTCTCTCTCCCCCCCGCTCATCCACCATTTCTCTCTCTCTCCCTCCCTCTCATCCACCATTTTCTCTCTCTCTCTCCCTCTCATCCACCATTTCTCTATCTCTCTCCCTCCCTCTCATCCACCATTTCTCTCTCTCTCTCCCTCCCTCTCATCCACCATTTCTCTCTCTCTCTCTCTCCCCCCCGCTCATCCACCATTTCTCTCTCTCTCCCTCCCTCTCATCCACCATTTTTCTCTCTCTCCCTCCCTCTCATCCACCATTTCTCTATGTCTCTCCCTCCCTCTCATCCACCATTTCTCTCTCTCTCCCCCCCCACTCATCCACCATTTCTCTCTCTCTCACTCCCACTCATCCACCATCTCTCTCTCTCCCTCCGTCTCATCCACCATTTCTCTCACTCTCCCTCCCTCTCATCCACCATTTCTCTCTCTCTCACTCTCTCCCCCCCGCTCATCCACCATTTCTCTCTCTCACTCCCTCTCATCCACCATCTCTCTCTCTCCCTCCCTCTCATCCACCATTTCTCTCTCTCTCTCCCTCCCTCTCATCCACCATTTCTCTCTCTCTCTCTCTCCCCCCTCTCATCCACCATTTCTCTCTCTCTCCCTCCCACTCATCCACCATTTCTCTCTCTCCCTCCCGCTCATCCACCATTTCGCTCTCACTCCCTCCCTCTCATCCACCATTTCTCTCTCTCTCTCTCCCTCCCCCTCATCCACCATTTCTCTCTCCATCCCTCCCTCTCATCCACCATATCTCTCTCTCTCCCTCCCTCCCTCTCGACCACCATTTCTCTCTCTCTCCCTCCCTTTCATCCACCATTTCTCTCTCTCTCTCCCTCCCTCCCTCTCATCCACCATTTCTCTCTCTCTCCCTCCCTCTCATCCACCATTTCTCTCACTCTCCCTCCATCTCATCCGCCATTTCTCTCTCTCTCTCTCCCCCCCCGCTCATCCACCATTTATCTCTCTCACTCCCTCTCATCCACCATCTCTCTCTCTCCCTCCCTCTCATCCACCATTTCTCTCTCTCTCTCTCCCTCCCTCTCATCCACCATTTCTCTCTCTCTCTCTCTCTCCCTCCCTTTCATCCACCATTTCTCTCCCTCCCTCTCATCCACCATTTCTCTCTCTCTCGCTCTCTCCCTCCCTCCCTCTCATCCACCATTTCTCTCTCTCTCCCTCCCTCTCACCCATCATGTCTCTCTCTCTCCCTCCCTCCCTCTCATCCACCATTTCTCTCTCTTTCCCTTCCTCTCACCCATCATTTCTCTCTCTCTCCCTCCCTCCCTCTCATCCACCATTTCTCTCTCTCTCCCTCCCTCTCATCCACCATTTCTCTCTCTCCCTCCCTCCCTCTCATCCACCATTTATCTCTCTCTCTCCCTCCCTCTCATCCACCATTTCTCTCTCTCTCCCTCCCTCTCATCCACCATTTCTCTCTCTCTCCCTCTCTCTCATCCACCATTTCTCTCTCTCTCACTCCCTCTCATCCACCATTTCTCTCTCTCTCTCTCCCTCCCTTTCATCCACCATTTCTCTCTCTCCCTCCCTCTCATCCACCATTTCTTTCTCTCTCGCTCTCTCCCTCCCTCTCATCCACCATTTCTCTCTCTCTCCCTCCCTCTCGCCCATCATTTCTCTCTCTCTCTCTCCCTCCCTCCCTCTCATCCACCATTTCTCTCTCTTTCCCTTCCTCTCACCCATCATTTCTCTCTCTCTCCCCCCCTGCCTCTCATCCACCATTTCTCTCTCTCTCTCCCTCCCTCTCATCCACCATTTCTCTCTGTCGCTCCCTCTCTCTCATCCACCATTTCTCTCTCTCTCTCCCTCCCTCTCATCCACAATTTCTCTCTCTCTCTCCCTCCCTCTCATCCATAATTTCTCTCTCTCTCCCTCCCGCTCATCCACCATTTCTCTCTCTCTCTCTCCCTCCCTCTCATCCACCATTTCTCTCTCTCTTTCCTTCCCTCTCATCCACCATTTCTCTCTCTCTCTCCCTCCCTCTCATCCACCATCTCTCTCTCTCTCCCTCCCTCTAATCCACCATTTATCTCTCTCTCTCCCTCTCTCTCATCCACCATTTCTCTCTCTCTCTCCCTCCCTCCCTCTCATCCACCATTTCTCTCTCTCTCTCTCCCTCCCTCTCATCCACCATTTCTCTCTCTCTCTCTCCCTCCCTCTCATCCACCATTTCTCTCTCTCTCTCCCTCCCTCTCATCCACCATTTCTCTCTCTCTCTCTACCCCCCGCTCATCCACCATTTCTCTCTCTCTCCCTCCCTCCCATCCACCATTTTTCTCTCTCTCCCTCCCTCTCATCCACCATTTCTCTATCTCTCTCCCTCCCTCTCATCCACCATTTCTCTCTCTCTCCCTCCCTCTCATCCACCATTTCTCTCTCTCTCTCTCTCCCCCCCGCTCATCCACAATTTCTCTCTCTCTCCCTCCCTCTCATCCACCATTTATCTCTCTCTCTCTCCCTCTCATCCACCATTTCTCTATCTCTCTCCCTCCCTCTCATCCACCATTTCTCTCTCTCTCTCCCTCCCTCTCATCCACCATTTCTCTCTCTCTCTCTCTCCCCCCCGCTCATCCACCATTTCTCTCTCTCTCCCTCCCTCTCATCCACCATTTTTCTATCTCTCCCTCCCTCTCATCCACCATTTCTCTATGTCTCTCCCTCCCTCTCATCCACCATTTCTCTCTCTCTCCCCCCCCACTCATCCACCATTTCTCTCTCTCTCACTCCCACTCATCAGCCATCTCTCTCTCTCCCTCCCTCTCATCCACCATTTCTCTCTCTCTCACTCTCTCCCCCCCGCTCATCCACCATTTCTCTCTCTCACTCCCTCTCATCCACCATCTCTCTCTCTCCCTCCCTCTCATCCACCATTTCTCTCTCTCTCTCTCTCCCCCTCTCATCCACCATTTCTCTCTCTCTCCCTCCCACTCATCCACCATTTCTCTCTCTCCCTCCCGCTCATCCACCATTTCGCTCTCACTCCCTCCCTCTCATCCACCATTTCTCTCTCTCTCCCTCCCTCTCATCCACCATTTCTCTCACTCTCCCTCCATCTCATCCGCCATTTCTCTCTCTCTCTCCCCCCCCGCTCATCCACCATTTATCTCTCTCACTCCCTCTCATCCACCATCTCTCTCTCTCCCTCCCTCTCATCCACCATTTCTCTCTTCTCTCTCCCTCCCTCTCATCCACCATTTCTCTCTCTCTCTCTCTCTCCCCCCGCTCATCCACCATTTCTCTCTCTCTCCCTCCCTCTCATCCACCATTTCTCTCTCTTTCCCTCCCGCTCATCCACCATTTCTCTCTCTCCCTACCGCTCATCCACCATTTCTCTCTCTCTCCCTCCCTCTCATCCACCATTTCTCTCTCTCTCTCTCCCTCCCCCTCATCCACCATTTCTCTCTCTCTCCCTCCCTCTCATCCACCATTTCTCTCTCTCTCCCTCCCTCTCATCCACCATTTCTCTCTCTCTCCCTCCCTCCCTCTCGACCACCATTTCTCTCTCTCTCCCTCCCTTTCATCCACCATTTCTCTCTCTCTCTCCCTCCCTCCCTCTCATCCACCATTTCTCTCTCTCTCCCTCCCTCTCATCCACCATTTCTCTCTCTCTCCCTCCCTTTCATCCACCATTTCTCTCTCTCTCCCTCCCTTTCATCCACCATTTCTCTCTCTCTCCCTCCCGCCCTCTCATCCACCATTTCTCTCTCCCTCCCTCCATCTCATCGACCATTTCTCTCTCTCCCCCCCGCTCATCCACCATTTCTCTCTCTCCCCCTGCTTATCCACCATTTCTCTCTCTCCCTCCCTCTCATCCACCATTTCTCTCTCTCTCCCCCTGCTCATCCACCATTTTCTCTCTCTCTCCCTCCCTCTCATCCACCATTTCTCTCTCTCTCTCCCTCCCTCCCTCTCATCCACCATTTCTCTCTCTCCCTCCCTCTCATCCACCATTTCTCTCTCACTCCCTCCCTCTCATCCACCATTTCTCTCTCTCTCCCTCCCTTTCATCCACCATTTCTCTCTCTCCCTCCCTGTCATCCACCATTTCTCTCTTTCTCTCCCTCCCTCTCATCCACCATTTCTCTCTCTCTCCCTCCCGCTCATCCACCATTTCTCTCTCTCTCCCTCCCGCTCATCCACCATTTCTCTCTCTCTCCCTCCCTCTCATCCACCATTTCTCTCTCTCTCCTTCCCTCCCTCCCTCTCATCCACCATTTCTCTCTCTCTCCCTCCCTCTCATCCACCATTTCTCTCTCTCTCTCCCCCCGCTCATCCACCATTTCTCTCTCTCTCACTCCCTCTCATCCACCATCTCTCTCTCCCTCCCTCTCATCCACCATTTTTCTCTCTCTCTCCCTCCC
Organism: Oncorhynchus clarkii lewisi; assembly: GCF_045791955.1. Taxonomy (NCBI): domain Eukaryota; kingdom Metazoa; phylum Chordata; class Actinopteri; order Salmoniformes; family Salmonidae; genus Oncorhynchus; species Oncorhynchus clarkii. Next base: position 20,446 of record NW_027258629.1, read on the forward strand.
TCTCATCCACCATTTCTCTCTCTCTCTCTCTCTCCCCCCGCTCATCCACCATTTCTCTCTCTCTCCCTCCCTCTCATCCACCATTTCTCTCTCTCTCCCTCCCGCTCATCCACCATTTCTCTCTCTCCCTCCCGCTCATCCACGATTTCTCTCTCTCTCCCTCCCTCTCATCCACCATTTCTCTCTCTCCCTCCCTCCCCCTCATCCACCATTTCTCTCTCTCCCTCCCTCTCATCCACCATTTCTTTCTCTCTCCCTCCCTCCCTCTCGACCACCATTTCTCTCTCTCTCCCTCCCTTTCATCCACCATTTCTCACTCTCTCTCCCTCCCTCCCTCTCATCCACCATTTCTCTCTCTCTCCCTCCCTCTCATCCACCATTTCTCTCTCTCTCCCTCCATCTCATCCACCATTTCTCTCTCTCTTTTCTTCCCTCTCATCCACCATTTCTCTCTCTCTCACTCCCTCTCATCCACCATTTCTCTCTCTCTCCCTCTCATTCACTATTTCTCTCTCTCTCGCTCCCTCTCATCCACCATTTCTCTATCTCTCTCTCTCCCTCTCATCCACCATTTCTCTCTCTCTCGCTCCCTCTCATCCACCATTTATCTCTCTCTCCCTCCCTCTCATCCACCATTTCTCTCTCTCCCCCCTCCCTCTCATCCACCATTTCTCTATCTCTCTCTCTCCCTCTCATCCACCATTTCTCTCTCTCTCGCTCCCTCTCATCCACCATTTATCTCTCTCTCCCTCCCTCTCATCCACCATTTCTCTCTCTCCCCCCTCCCTCTCATCCACCATTTCTCTCTCTCTCCCTCCCTCCCTCTCATCCACCATTTCTCTCTCTCTCCCTCCCTCTCATCCACCATTTATCTCTCTCTCTCTCTCTCCCTCCCTCTCATCCACCATTTCTCTCTCTCTCTCTACCTCCTTCTCATCCACCATTTCTCTCTCTCTCCCTCCCTCTCATCCACCATCTCTCTCTCTCTCCCTCCCTCTCATCCACCATTTTTCTCTCTCTCTCTCTCACTCCCTCTCATCCACCATTTCTCTCTCTTCTCTCTCTCCCTCCCTTTCATCCACCATTTCTCTCTCTCTCCCTCTCTCATCCACCTCTCTCCTCTCCCTCCTCTCCATCTCATCCACCATTTCTCTCTCTCTCCCTTCCTCTCACCCATCATGTCTCTCTCTCTCCCTCCCTCCCTCTCATCCACCATTTCTCTCTCTTTCCCTTCCTCTCACCCATCATTTCTCTCTCTCTCCCTCCCTCCCTCTCATCCACCATTTCTCTATCTCTCTCTCTCCCTCTCATCCACCATTTCTCTCTCTCTCGCTCCCTCTCATCCACCATTTATCTCTCTCTCCCTCCCTCTCATCCACCATTTCTCTCTCTCCCCCCCTCCCTCTCATCCACCATTTCTCTCTCTCTCCCTCCCTCCCTCTCATCCACCATTTCTCTCTCTCTCCCTCCCTCTCATCCACCATTTATCTCTCTCTCTCTCTCTCCCTCCCTCTCATCCACCATTTCTCTCTCTCTCTCTACCTCCCTCTCATCCACCATTTCTCTCTCTCTCCCTCCCTCTCATCCACCATCTCTCTCTCTCTCCCTCCCTCTCATCCACCATTTTTCTCTCTCTCTCTCTCACTCCCTCTCATCCACCATTTCTCTCTCTCTCTCTCTCTCCCTCCCTTTCATCCACCATTTCTCTCCCTCCCTCTCATCCACCATTTCTCTCTCTCTCGCTCTCTCCCTCCCTCCATCTCATCCACCATTTCTCTCTCTCTCCCTTCCTCTCACCCATCATGTCTCTCTCTCTCCCTCCCTCCCTCTCATCCACCATTTCTCTCTCTTTCCCTTCCTCTCACCCATCATTTCTCTCTCTCTCCCTCCCTCCCTCTCATCCACCATTTCTCTCTCTCTCCCTCCCTCTCATCCACCATTTCTCTCTCTCCCTCCCTCCCTCTCATCCACCATTTCTCTCTCTCTCTCTCTCCCTCTCATCCACCATTTCTCTCTCTCTCCCTCCCTCTCATCCACCATTTCTCTCTCTCTCCCTCTCTCTCATCCACCATTTCTCTCTCTCTCACTCCCTCTCATCCACAATTTCTCTCTCTCTCTCTCCCTCCCTTTCATCCACCATTTCTCTCTCTCTCTCCCTCTCATCCACCATTTCTTTCTCTCTCGCTCTCTCCCTCCCTCTCATCCACCATTTCTCTCTCTCTCCCTCCCTCTCGCCCATCATTTCTCTCTCTCTCTCTCCCTCCCTCCCTCTCATCCACCATTTCTCTCTCTTTCCCTTCCTCTCACCCATCATTTCTCTCTCTCTCCCCCCTGCCTCTCATCCACCATTTCTCTCTCTCTCTCCCTCCCTCTCATCCACCATTTCTCTCTGTCACTCCCTCTCTCTCATCCACCATTTCTCTCTCTCTCTCCCTCCCTCTCATCCACAATTTCTCTCTCTCTCTCCCTCCCTCTCATCCATAATTTCTCTCTCTCTCCCTCCCGCTCATCCACTATTTCTCTCTCTCTCTCTCCCTCCCTCTCATCCACCATTTTCTCTCTCTCTCTCTCTCTCTCCCTCCCTCTCATCCACCATTTCTCTCTCTCTCTCCCTCCCTCTAATCCACCATTTCTCTCTCTCTCTCCCTCCCTCTCATCCACCATTTCTCTCTCTCTCTCTCTCTCCCCCGCTCATCCACCATTTCTCTCTCTCTCCCTCCCTCTCATCCACCATTTCTCTCTGTCGCTCCCTCTCTCTCATCCACCATTTCTCTCTCTCTCCCTCCCTCTCATCCACAATTTCTCTCTCTCTCTCCCTCCCTCTCATCCACCATTTCTCTCTCTCTCCCTCCCGCTCATCCACCATTTCTCTCTCTCTCTCTCCCTCTCTCTCATCCACCATTTCTCTCTCTCTCCCTCCCTCCCTCTCATCCACCATTTCTCTCTCTCTCTCCCTCCCTCTCATCCACCATTTCTCTCTCTCTCTCTCTCCCTCCCTCTCATCCACCATTTCTCTCTCTCTCTCCCTCCCGTTCATCCACCATTTCTCTCTCTCTCTCTCCCCCCCGCTCATCCACCATTTCTCTCTCTCTCCCTCCCTCTCATCCACCATTTTTCTCTCTCTCCCTCCCTCTCATCCACCATTTCTCTATCTCTCTCCCTCCCTCTCATCCACCATTTCTCTCTCTCTCCCTCCCTCTCATCCACCATTTCTCTCTCTCTCTCTCTCCCCCCCGCTCATCCACCATTTCTCTCTCTCTCCCTCCCTCTCATCCACCATTTTTCTCTCTCTCCCTCCCTCTCATCCACCATTTCTCTCTCTCTCTCCCTCCCTCTCATCCACCATTTCTCTCTCTCTCTCCCTCCCTCTCATCCACCATTTCTCTCTCTCTCTCTCTCCCCCCCGCTCATCCACCATTTCTCTCTCTCTCCCTCCCTCTCATCACCCATTTTTCTCTCTCTCCCTCCCTCTCATCCACCATTTCTCTATCTCTCTCCCTCCCTCTCATCCACCATTTCTCTCTCTCTCCCTCCCTCTCATCCACCATTTCTCTCTGTCGCTCACTCTCTCTCATCCACCATTTCTCTCTCTCTCCCTCCCTCTCATCCACAATTTCTCTCTCTCTCTCCCTCCCTCTCATCCACCATTTCTCTCTCTCTCCCTCCCGCTCATCCACCATTTCTCTCTCTCTCTCTCCCTCCCTCTCATCCACCATTTCTCTCTCTCTTTCCTTCCCTCTCATCCACCATTTCTCTATCTCTCTCCCTCCCTCTCATCCACCATCTCTCTCTCTCCCTCCCTCTAATCCACCATTTATCTCTCTCTCTCCCTCTCTCTCATCCACCATTTCTCTCTCTCTCCCTCCCTCCCTCTCATCCACCATTTCTCTCTCTCTCTCCCTCCCTCTCATCCACCATTTCTCTCTCTCTCTCTCCCTCCCTCTCATCCACCATTTCTCTCTCTCTCTCCCTCCCTCTCATCCACCATTTCTCTCTCTCTCTCTCCCCCCCGCTCATCCACCATTTCTCTCTCTCTCCCTCCCTCTCATCCACCATTTTTCTCTCTCTCCCTCCCTCTCATCCACCATTTCTCTATCTCTCTCCCTCCCTCTCATCCACCATTTCTCTCTCTCTCCCTCCCTCTCATCCACCATTTCTCTCTCTCTCTCTCTCCCCCCCGCTCATCCACCATTTCTCTCTCTCTCCCTCCCTCTCATCCACCATTTTTCTCTCTCTCCCTCCCTCTCATCCACCATTTTTCTCTCTCTCCCTCCCTCTCATCCACCATTTCTCTATCTCTCTCCCTCCCTCTCATCCACCATTTCTCTCTCTCTCCCTCCCTCTCATCCACCATTTCTCTCTCTCTCACTCCCTCTCATCCACAATTTCTCTCTCTCTCTCTCCCTCCCTTTCATCCACCATTTCTCTCTCTCTCTCCCTCTCATCCACCATTTCTTTCTCTCTCGCTCTCTCCCTCCCTCTCATCCACCATTTCTCTCTCTCTCCCTCCCTCTCGCCCATCATTTCTCTCTCTCTCTCTCCCTCCCTCCCTCTCATCCACCATTTCTCTCTCTTTCCCTTCCTCTCACCCATCATTTCTCTCTCTCTCCCCCCTGCCTCTCATCCACCATTTCTCTCTCTCTCTCCCTCCCTCTCATCCACCATTTCTCTCTGTCACTCCCTCTCTCTCATCCACCATTTCTCTCTCTCTCTCCCTCCCTCTCATCCACAATTTCTCTCTCTCTCTCCCTCCCTCTCATCCATAATTTCTCTCTCTCTCCCTCCCGCTCATCCACCATTTCTCTCTCTCTCTCTCTCTCTCTCTCCCTCCCTCTCATCCACCATTTCTCTCTCTCTCTCCCTCCCTCTAATCCACCATTTCTCTCTCTCTCTCCCTCCCTCTCATCCACCATTTCTCTCTCTCTCTCTCTCTCCCCCGCTCATCCACCATTTCTCTCTCTCTCCCTCCCTCTCATCCACCATTTCTCTCTGTCGCTCCCTCTCTCTCATCCACCATTTCTCTCTCTCTCGCTCCCTCTCATCCACAATTTCTCTCTCTCTCTCCCTCCCTCTCATCCACCATTTCTCTCTCTCTCCCTCCCGCTCATCCACCATTTCTCTCTCTCTCTCTCCCTCTCTCTCATCCACCATTTCTCTCTCTCTCCCTCCCTCCCTCTCATCCACCATTTCTCTCTCTCTCTCCCTCCCTCTCATCCACCATTTCTCTCTCTCTCTCTCTCCCTCCCTCTCATACACCATATCTCTCTCTCTCTCCCTCCCTCTCATCCACCATTTCTCTCTCTCTCTCTCCCCCCCGCTCATCCACCATTTCTCTCTCTCTCCCTCCCTCTCATCCACCATTTTTCTCTCTCTCCCTCCCTCTCATCCACCATTTCTCTATCTCTCTCCCTCCCTCTCATCCACCATTTCTCTCTCTCTCCCTCCCTCTCATCCACCATTTCTCTCTCTCTCTCTCTCCCCCCCGCTCATCCACCATTTCTCTCTCTCTCCCTCCCTCTCATCCACCATTTTTCTCTCTCTCCCTCCCTCTCATCCACCATTTCTCTATCTCTCTCCCTCCCTCTCATCCACCATTTCTCTCTCTCTCTCCCTCCCTCTCATCCACCATTTCTCTCTCTCTCTCTCTCCCCCCCGCTCATCCACCATTTCTCTCTCTCTCCCTCCCTCTCATCACCCATTTTTCTCTCTCTCCCTCCCTCTCATCCACCATTTCTCTATCTCTCTCCCTCCCTCTCATCCACCATTTCTCTCTCTCTCCCTCCCTCTCATCCACCATTTCTCTCTGTCGCTCACTCTCTCTCATCCACCATTTCTCTCTCTCTCCCTCCCTCTCATCCACAATTTCTCTCTCTCTCTCCCTCCCTCTCATCCACCATTTCTCTCTCTCTCCCTCCCTCTCATCCACCATTTCTCTCTCTCTCTCTCCCTCCCTCTCATCCACAATTTCTCTCTCTCTTTCCTTCCCTCTCATCCACCATTTCTCTATCTCTCTCCCTCCCTCTCAACCACCATCTCTCTCTCTCCCTCCCTCTAATCCACCATTTATCTCTCTCTCTCCCTCTCTCTCATCCACCATTTCTCTCTCTCTCCCTCCCTCCCTCTCATCCACCATTTCTCTCTCTCTCTCCCTCCCTCTCATCCATCATTTCTCTCTCTCTCTCTCCCTCCCTCTCATCCACCATTTCTCTCTCTCTCTCCCTCCCTCTCATCCACCATTTCTCTCTCTCTCTCTCCCCCCCGCTCATCCACCATTTCTCTCTCTCTCCCTCCCTCTCATCCACCATTTTTCTCTCTCTCCCTCCCTCTCATCCACCATTTCTCTATCTCTCTCCCTCCCTCTCATCCACCATTTCTCTCTCTCTCCCTCCCTCTCATCCACCATTTCTCTCTCTCTCTCTCTCCCCCCCGCTCATCCACCATTTCTCTCTCTCTCCCTCCCTCTCATCCACCATTTTTCTCTCTCTCCCTCCCTCTCATCCACCATTTCTCTATCTCTCTCCCTCCCTCTCATCCACCATTTCTCTCTCTCTCTCCCTCCCTCTCATCCACCATTTCTCTCTCTCTCTCTCTCCCCCCCGCTCATCCACCATTTCTCTCTCTCTCCCTCCCTCTCATCCACCATTTTTCTCTCTCTCCCTCCCTCTCATCCACCATTTCTCTATCTCTCTCCCTCCCTCTCATCCACCATTTCTCTCTCTCTCCCTCCCTCTCATCCACCATTTCTCTATCTCTCCCTCCCTACCTCTCATCCACCATTTCTCTCTCTCTCTCTCCCTCCCTATCATCCACCATTTCTCTCTCTCTCTCTCCCTCCCTCTCATCCACCATTTCTCTCTCTCTCCCTCCCTCTCATCCACCATTTCTCTCTCTCTCTCTCCCCCCCACTCATCCACCATTTCTCTCTCTCTCTCCCCCCCCCACTCATCCACCATTTCTCTCTCTCTCACTCCCACTCATCCACCATCTCTCTCTCTCCCTCCGTCTCATCCACCATTTCTCTCACTCTCCCTCCCTCTCATCCACCATTTCTCTCTCTCTCTCTCTCTCCCCCCCGCTCATCCACCATTTCTCTCTCTCTCTCCCTCCCTCTCATCCACCATTTCTCTATCTCTCTCCCTCCCTCTCATCCACCATTTCTCTCTCTCTCTCCCTCCCTCTCATCCACCATTTCTCTCTCTCTCTCTCCCCCCCGCTCATCCACCATTTCTCTCTCTCTCCCTCCCTCTCATCCACCATTTTTCTCTCTCTCCCTCCCTCTCATCCACCATTTCTCTCTCTCTCCCTCCCTCTCATCCACCATTTCTCTCTCTCTCTCTCCCTCCCTATCATCCACCATTTCTCTCTCTCTCTCTCTCCCTCCCTCTCATCCACCATTTCTCTCTCTCTCCCTCCCTCTCATCCACCATTTCTCTCTCTCTCTCCCCCCCCCCACTCATCCACCATTTCTCTCTCTCTCACTCCCACTCATCCACCATCTCTCTCTCTCCCTCCGTCTCATCCACCATTTCTCTCACTCTCCCTCCCTTTCATCCACCATTTCTCTCTCTCTCTCTCTCTCCCCCCCGCTCATCCAACCTTTCTCCCTCTCACTCCCTCTCATCCTCCATCTCTCTCTCTCCCTCCCTCTCATCCACCATTTCTCTCTCTCTCTCTCCCTCCCTCTCATCCACCATTTCTCTCTCTCTCTCTCTCCCCCCTCTCATCCACCATTTATCTCTCTCTCCCTCCCACTCATCCACCATTTCTCTCTCTCCCTCCCGCTCATCCACCATTTCGCTCTCACTCCCTCCCTCTCATCCACCATTTCTCTCTCTCTCTCTCCCTCCCCCTCATCCACCATTTCTCTCTCTCTCACTCCCACTCATCCACCATCTCTCTCTCTCCCTCCGTCTCATCCACCATTTCTCTCACTCTCCCTCCCTCTCATCCACCATTTCTCTCTCTCTATCTATCTCCCCCCGCTCATCCACCATTTCTCTCTCTCTCTCCCTCCCTCTCATCAACCATTTCTCTATCTCTCTCCCTCCCTCTCATCCACCATTTCTCTCTCTCTCTCTCCCCCCCGCTCATCCACCATTTCTCTCTCTCTCCCTCCCTCTCATCCACCATTTTTCTCTCTCTCCCTCCCTCTCATCCACCATTTCTCTATCTCTCTCCCTCCCTCTCATCCACCATTTCTCTCTCTCTCCCTCCCTCTCATCCACCATTTCTCTATCTCTCCCTCCCTCCCTCTCATCCACCATTTCTCTCTCTCTCTCTCCCTCCCTATCATCCACCATTTCTCTCTCTCTCTCTCTCCCTCCCTCTCATCCACCATTTCTCTCTCTCTCCCTCCCTCTCATCCACCATTTCTCTCTCTCTCTCTCCCCCCAACTCATCCACCATTTCTCTCTCTCTCACTCCCACTCATCCACCATCTCTCTCTCTCCCTCCGTCTCATCCACCATTTCTCTCACTCTCCCTCCCTCTCATCCACCATTTCTCTCTCTCTCTCTCTCTCTCTCCCCCCCGCTCATCCAACCTTTCTCTCTCTCTCTCCCTCTCTTTCACCATCTCTCTGTCTCCCTCCCTCTCATCCACCATTTCTCTCTCTCTCTCTCCCTCCCTCTCATCCACCATTTCTCTCTCTCTCTCTCTCTCCCCTCTCATCCACCATTTATCTCTCTCTCCCTCCCACTCATCCAACATTTCTCTCTCTCCCTCCCGCTCATCCACCATTTCGCTCTCACTCCCTCCCTCTCATCCACCATTTCTCTCTCTCTCTCTCCCTCCCCCTCATCCACCATTTCTCTCTCCATCCCTCCCTCTCATCCACAATTTCTCTCTCTCTCCCTCCCTCCCTCTCACTCCCTCTCATCCACCATCTCTCTCTCTCCCTCCCTCTCATCCACCATTTCTCTCTCTCTCTCTCCCTCCCTCTCATCCACCATTTCTCTCTCTCTCCCTCCCACTCATCCACCATTTCTCTCTCTCCCTCCCGCTCATCCACCATTTCGCTCTCACTCCCTCCCTCTCATCCACCATTTCTCTCTCTCTCTCTCCCTCCCCCTCATCCACCATTTCTCTCTCCATCCCTCCCTCTCACCCACCATTTCTCTCTCTCTCCCTCCCTCCCTCTCGACCACCATTTCTCTCTCTCTCCCTCTCTTTCAGCCACCATTTCTCTCTCTCTCTCCCTCCCTCCCTCTCATCCACCATTTCTCTCTCTCTCTCCCTCCCTCTCATCCACCATTTCTCTCACTCTCCCTCCCTCTCATCCGCCATTTCTCTCTCTCTCTCTCCACCCCGCTCATCCACCATTTCTCTCTCTCACTCCCTCTCATCCACCATCTCTCTCTCTCCCTCCCTCTCATCCACCATTTCTGTCTCTCTCTCTCCCTCCCTCTCATCCACCATTTCTCTCTCTCTCCCTCCCGCTCATCCACCATTTCTCTCTCTCCCTCCCGCTCATCCACCATTTCTCTCTCTCTCCCTCCCTCTCATCCACCATTTCTCTCTCTCTCTCTCCCTCCCCCTCATCCACCATTTCTCTCTCTCTCCCTCCCTCTCATCCACCATTTCTCTCTCTCTCCCTCCCATTCATCCACCATTTCTCTCTCTCTCCCTCCCTTTCATCCACCATTTCTCTCTCTCTCCCTCCCGCTCATCCACCATTTCTCTCTCTCTCCCTCCCTCTCATCCACAATTTCTCTCTCTCTCCCTCACTCCCTCCCTCTCAGCCACCATTTCTCTCTCTCTCCCTCCCTTTCATCAACCATTTCTCTCTCTCTCCCTCCCTCCCTCTCATCCACCATTTCTCTCTCTCTCCCTCTCTCTCATCCAACATTTCTCTCTCTCTCCCTCCCTTTCATCCACCATTTCTCTATCTCTCTCTGCCTCCCTCCCTCTCATCCACCATTTCTCTCTCTCTCCCTCCCTCTCATCCACCATTTCTCTCTCTCTCCCTCCCTTTCATCCACAATTTCTCTCTCTCTCTCTCTCCCTCCCTCCCTCTCATCCACCATTTCTCTCTCTCTCCCACCCTCTCATCCACCATTTCTCTCTCCCCCCATCTCATCCACCATTTCTCTCTCTCCCTCCCTCTCATCCACCATTTCTCTCTTTCTCTCCCTCCCTCTCATCCACCATTTCTCTCTCTCTCCCTCCCGCTCATCCACCATTTCTCTCTCTCTCCCTCCCTCTCATCCACCATTTCTCTCTCTCTCTCTCCCTCCCTCCCTCCCTCTCATCCACAATTTCTCTCTCTCTCCCTCCCTTTCATCTACCATTTCTCTCTCTCTCCCTCCCTCCCTCTCATCCACCATTTCTCTCTCTCTTCCTCCCTCTCATCCACCATTTCTCTCTCTCTTCCTCCCTCTCATCCACCATTTCTCTCCCTCTCCCTCTCATCCACCATTTCTCTCCCTCCCTCCCTCTCATCCACCATTTCTCTCTCTCTCCCTCCCTTTCATCCACCATTTCTCGCTCGCTCTCTCGCTCCCTCCCTCCCTCTCATCCACCATTTCTCTCTCCCCCCGCTCATCCACCCTTTCTCTCTCTCCCCCCGCTCATCCACCATTTCTCTCTCTCTCTCCTTCCCACTCATCCACCATTTCTCTCTCTCTCTCTCCCTCCCTCTCATCCACCATTTCTCTCTCTCCCTCCCTCTCATCCACCATTTCTCTCTCTCTCCCTCCCTCTCATCCACCATTTCTCTCTCTCTCCCTCCCTCTCATCCACCATTTCTCTCTCTCTCCCTCTCTTTCATCCACCATTTCTCTCTCTCTCTCTCCCTCCCTCCCTCTCATCCACCATTTCTCTCTCTCTCCCTCCCTCTCATCCTCCATTTCTCTCTCCCCCCTCTCATCCACCATTTCTCTCTCTCCCCCCGCTCATCCACCATTTCTCTCTCTCTCTCCCTCCCTCTCATCCACCATTTCTCTCTCTCTCTCCCTCCCTCTCATCCACAATTTCTCTCTCTCTCTCCCTCCCTCCCTCTCATCCACCATTTCTCTCTCTCCCTCCCTCTCATCCACCATTTCTCTCTTTCTCTCCCTCCCTCTCATCCACCATTTCTCTCTCTCTCCCTCCTGCTCATCCACCATTTATCTCTCTCTCCCTCCCTCTCATCCACAATCTCTCTCTCTCTCCCTCCCTTTCATCCACCATTTCTCTCTCTCTCCCTCCCTCCCTCTCATCCACCATTTCTCTCTCTCTTCCTCCCTCTCATCCACCATTTCTCTCTCTCTCCCTCCGATCCACCATTTTTCTCTCTCTCTCTCCCTCCCTCCCTCTCATCCACCATTTCTCTCTCTCTCCCTCCCTTTCATCCACCATTTCTCGCTCGCTCTCTCGCTCCCTCCCTCCCTCTCATCCACCATTTCTCTCTCTCTCCCTCCCTCTCATCCACCATTTCTCTCTCCCTCCCTCCCTCTCATCCACCATTTCTCTCTCCCCCCGCTCATCCACCATTTCTCTCTCTCCCCCCGCTCATCCACCATTTCTCTCTCTCTCTCTCCTTCCCACTCATCCACCATTTCTCTCTCTCTCTCTCCCTCCCTCTCATCCACCATTTCTCTCTCTCCCTCCCTCTCATCCACCATTTCTCTCTCTCTCCCTCCCTCTCATCCACCATTTCTCTCTCTCTCCCTCCCTCTCATCCACCATTTCTCTCTCTCTCCCTCCCTTTCATCCACCATTTCTCTCTCTCTCTCTCCCTCCATCCCTCTCATCCACCATTTCTCTCTTTCTCCCTCCCTCTCATCCACCATTTCTCTCTCCACCCCTCTAATCCACCATTTCTCTCTCTCCCCCCGCTCATCCACCATTTCTCTCTCTCTCTCCATCCCTCTCATCCACCATTTCTCTCTCTCTCTCCCTCCCTCTCATCCACAATTTCTCTCTCTCTCTCCCTCCCTCCCTCTCATCCACCATTTCTCTCTCTCCCTCCCTCTCATCCACAATTTCTCTCTGTCTCTCCCTCCCTCTCATCCACCATTTCTCTCTCTCTCCCTCCTGCTCATCCACCATTTATCTCTCTCTCCCTCCCGCTCATCCACCATTTCTCTCTCTCTCCCTCCCTCTCATCCACCATTTCTCTCTCTCTCCCCCCCCTCCCTCCCTTTCATCCACAATTTCTCTCTCTCTCCCTCCCTCCCTCTCATCCACCATTTCTCTCTCTCTCCCTCCGATCCACCATTTTTCTCTCTCTCTCTCCCTCCCTCCCTCTCATCCACCATTTCTCTCTCTCTCCCTCCCTCTCATCCACCATTTCTCTCTCTCTCCCTCCCTCTCATCCACCATTTCTCTCTCTCTCCCTCCCTTTCATCCACCATTTCTCGCTCGCTCTCTCGCTCCCTCCCTCCCTCTCATCCACCATTTCTCTCTCTCTCCCTCTCTCTCACCCACCATTTCTCTCTCCCTCCCTCCCTCTCATCCACCATTTCTCTCTCACCCCCGCTCATCCACCATTTCTCTCTCTCCCCCGCTCATCCACCATTTCTCTCTCTCTCTCCCTCCCTCTCAGCCACCATTTCTCTCTCTCTCCCTCCCCCCTCTCATCCACCATTTCTCTCTCTCCCTCCCTCTCATCCACCATTTCTCTCTCTCTCTCCCTCCCTTTCATCCACCATGTCTCTCTCTCTACCTCCCTCCCTCTCATCCACCATTTCTCTCTCTCTCCCTCCCTCTCATCCACCATTTCTCTCTCTCTCCCTCCCTCTCATCCACCATTTCTCTCTCTCTCCCTCCCTTTCATCCACCATTTCTCGCTCTCTCGCTCCCTCCCTCCCTCTCATCCACCATTTCTCTCTCTCTCCCTCCCTCTCATTCACCATTTCTCTCTCCCTCCCTCCCTCTCATCCACCATTTCTCTCCCCCCCCGCTCATCCACCATTTCTCTCTCTCTCTCCCTCCCTCTCATCCACCATTTCTCTCTCTCTCTCCCTCCCTCCCTCTCATCCACCATTTCTCTCTCTCCCTCCCTCTCATCCACCATTTCTCTCTCTCTCCCTCCCTCTCATCCACCATTTCTCTCTCTCTCTCTCCCTCTCATCCACCATTTCTCTCTCTCTCCCTTTCCTCTCATCCTCCATTTCTCTCTCTCCCTCCCTCTCATCCACCATTTCTCTCTCTCTCCCTCCCTCTCATCCACCATTTCTCTCTCTCCCTCCCTTTCATCCACCATTTTTCTCTCCCTCTCTCCCTCCCTCTCATCCACCATTTCTCTCTTTCTATACCTCCCTCTCATCCACCATTTCTCTCTCTCTCCCTCCCACTCATCCACCATTTCTCTCTCTCTCCCTCCCGCTCATCCACCATTTATCTCTCTCTCCCTCCCTCTCATCCATCATTTCTCTCTCTCTCTCCCTCCCTCTCATCCACAATTTCTCTCTCTCTCTCTCCCTTTCATCCACAATTTCTCTCTCTCTCTCTCCCTCCCTCTCATCCACCATTTCTCTCTCTCTCCCTCCCTCTCATCCACCATTTCTCTCTCTCTCTTTCTCCCCCCGCTCATCCACCATTTCTCTCTCTCTCCCTCCCTCTCATCCACCATTTCTCTCTCTCTCCCTCCCGCTCATCCACCATTTCTCTCTCCCTCCCGCTCATCCACCATTTCTCTCTCTCTCCCTCCCTCTCATCCACCATTTCTCTCTCTCTCTCTCTCCCCCTCATCCACCATTTCTCTCTCTCTCCCTCCCTCTCATCCACCATTAATCTCTCTCTCCCTCCCTCCCTCTCGACCACCATTTCTCTCTCTCTCCCTCCCTTTCATCCACCATTTCTCTCTCTCTCTCCCTCCCTCCCTCTCATCCACCATTTCTCTCTCTCTCCCTCCCTCTCATCCACCATTTCTCTCTCTCTCCCTCCCTCTCATCCACCATTTCTCTCTCTCTCCCTCCCTTTCATCCACCATTTCACTCTCTCTCTCCCTCCCTCCCTCTCATCCACCATTTCTCTCTCTCTCCCTCCCTCTCATCCACCATTTCTCTCTCCCTCCCTCCCTCTCATCCACCATTTCTCTCTCCCTCCCTCCCTCTCATCCACCATTTCTCTCTCTCCCCCCGCTCATCCACCATTTCTCTCTCTCTCTCCCTCCCTCTCATCCACCATTTCTCTCTCTCTCTCCCTCCCTCCCTCTCAGCCACCATTTCTCTCTCTCCCTCCCTCTCATCCACCATTTCTCTCTCTCTCCCTCCCTCTCATCCACAATTTCTCTCTCTCTCCCTCCCTTTCATCCACCATTTCTCTCTTTCCCTCCCTCTCATCCACCATTTCTCTCTTTCTCTCCCTCCCTCTCATCCACCAATTCTCTCTCTCTCCCTCCCGCTCATCCACCATTTCTCTCTCTCTCCCTCCCTCTCATCCACCATTTCTCTCTCTCTCTCTCTCTCCCTCCCTCCCTCCCTCTCATCCACCATTTCTCTCTCTCTCCCTCCCTTTCATCCACCATTTCTCTCTCTCTCCCTCCCTCCCTCTCATCCACCATTTCTCTCTCTCTCCCTCTCTCTCATCCACCATTTCTCTCTCTCTCCCTCCCTTTCATCCACCATTTCTCTATCTCTCTCTCCCTCCCTCCCTCTCATCCACCATTTCTCTCTCTTTCCCTCCCTCTCATCCACCATTTCTCTCTTTCTCTCCCTCCCTCTCATCCACCATTTCTCTCTCTCTCTCCCTCCCTCTCATCCACCATTTCTCTCTCTCCCTCCCTCTCATCCACCATTTCTCTCTTTTTCTCCCTCCCTCTCATCCAGCAATTCTCTCTCTCTCCCTCCCGCTCATCCACCATTTCTCTCTCTCTCCCTCCCGCTCGTCCACCATTTCTCTCTGTCTCCCTCCCTCTCATCCACCATTTCTCTCTCTCTCTCTCCCTCCCTCCCTCCCTCTCATCCACAATTTCTCTCTCTCTCCCTCCCTTTCATCCACCATTTCTCTCTCTCTCCCTCCCTCCCTCTCATCCACCATTTCTCTCTCTCTTCCTCCCTCTCATCCACCATTTCTCTCTCTCTCCCTCCCATCCACCATTTATTTCTCTCTCTCTCCCTCCCTCCCTCTCATCCACCATTTCTCTCTCTCTCCCTCCCTCTCATCCACCATTTCTCTCTCTCTCCCTCCCTCTCATCCACCATTTCTCTCTCTCTCCCTCCCTTTCATCCACCATTTCTCTCTCTCTCCCTCCCTCTCATCAACCATTTCTCTCTCTCTCCCTCCCTCTCATCCACCATTTCTCTCTCTCTCCCTCCCTTTCATCCACCATTTCTCTCTCTCTCCCTCCCTCTCATCCACCATTTCTCTCTCCCTCCCTCCCTCTCATCCACCATTTCTCTCTCTCCCTCCCTCTCATCCACCATTTCTCTCTTTCTCTCCCTCCCTCTCATCCACCATTTCTCTCTCTTTCCCTCCCTCTCATCCACCATTTCTCTCTCTCTCCCTCCCGCTCATCCACCATTTCTCTCTCTCTCCCTCCCTCTCATCCACCATTTCTCTCAATCTCCCTCCCTCCCTCCCTCTCATCCACAATTTCTCTCTCTCTCCCTCCCTTTCATCCACCTTTTAACTCTCTCTCTCCCTCCCTCCCTCTCATCCACCATTTCTCTCTCCCTCCCTCCCTCTCATCCACCATTTCTCTCTCTCCCCCCGCCCATCCACCATTTCTCTCTCTCCCCCCGCTCATCCACCATTTCTCTCTCTCTCTCCCTCCCTCTCATCCACCATTTCTCTCTCTCTCTCCCTCCCTCCCTCTCAGCCACCATTTCTCTCTCTCCCTCCCTCTCATCCACCATTTCTCTCTCTCTCCCTCCCTCTCATCCACCATTTCTCTCTCTCTCCCTCCCTTTCATCCACCATTTCTCTCTCTCCCTCCCTCTCATCCACCATTTCTCTCTTTCTCTCCCTCCCTCTCATCCACCATTTCTCTCTCTCTCCCTCCCGCTCATCCACCATTTCTCTCTCTCTCCCTCCCTCTCATCCACCATTTCTCTCTCTCTCCCTCCCTCCCTCCCTGTCATCCACCATTTCTCTCTCCCTCCCTCCCTTTCATCCACCATTTCTCTCTCTCTCCCTCCCTCCCTCTCATCCACAATTTCTCTCTCTCTCCCTCTCTCTCATCCACCATTTCTCTCTCTCTCCCTCCCTTTCATCCACCATTTCTCTATCTCTCTCTCCCTCCCTCCCTCTCATCCACCATTTCTCTCTCTCTCTCTCCCTTTCATCCACCATTTCTCTCTCTCTCTCTCTCCCTCCCTCCCTCTCATCCACCATTTCTCTCTCTCTCCCTCCCTCTCATCCACCATTTCTCTCCCCCCTCTCATCCACCATTTCTCTCACTCCCCACGCTCATCCACCATTTCTCTCTCTCTCTCCCTCCCTCTCATCCACAATTTCTCTCTCTCTCCCTCCCTCTCATCCACCATTTCTCTCTCTCCCTCCCTCTCATCCACCATTTCTCTCTTTTTCTCCCTCCCTCTCATCCACCATTTCTCTTTCTCTCCCTACTGCTCATCCACCATTTCTCTCTCTCTCCCTCCCTTTCATCCACCATTTCTCTCTCTCTCTCTCCCTCCCTCCCTCTCATCCACCATTTCTCTCTCTCTCCCTCCCTCTCATCCACCATTTCTCTCTCTCCCTCCCTCCCATCCACCATTTCTCTCTCTCTCCCTCCCTCTCATCCACCATTTCTCTCTCCCTCCCTCCCTCTCATCCACTATTTCTCTCCCCCCGCGCTCATCCACCATTTCTCTCTCTCTCTCCCTCCCTCTCATCCACCATTTCTCTCTCTCTCTCCCTCCCTCCCTCTCATCCACCATTTCTCTCTCTCCCTCCCTCTCATCCACCATTTCTCTCTCTCTCTCTCCCTCTCATCCACCATTTCTCTCTCTCTCCCTCCCTCTCATCCACCATTTCTCTCTCTCTCCCCCCCGCTCATCCACCATTTCTCTCTCTCTCCCGCCCTCTCATCCACCATTTCTCTCTCTCTCTCCCTCCCTCTCATCCACCATTTCTCTCTCTCTCTCTCCCTCTCATCCACCATTTTTCTCTCTCTCCCTCCCTCTCATCCACCATTTCTCTCTCTCTAACTCCCTCTCATCCACCATTTATCTCTCTCTCCCTCCCTCTCATCCACCATTTCTCTCTCTCTCCCCCCCGCTCATCCACCATTTCTCTCTCTCCCTCCCTCTCATCCACCATTTCTCTCTCCCTCCCTCCCTCTCATCCACCATTTTTCTCTCTCTCTCTCCCTCCCTCTCATCCACCATTTCTCTCTTTCTATACCTCCCTCTCATCCACCATTTCTCTCTCTATCCCTCCCACTCATCCACCATTTCTCTCTCTCTCCCTCCCGCTCATCCACCATTTATCTCCCTCTCCCTCCCTCTCATCCATCATTTCTCTCTCTCTCTCCCTCCCTCTCATCCACAATTTCTCTCTCTCTCCCTCCCTTTCATCCACAATTTCTCTCTCTCTCTCTCCCTCCCTCTCATCCACCATTTCTCTCTCTCTCTCTCCCTCCCTCTCATCCACCATTTCTCTCTCTCTCTTTCTCCCCCCGCTCATCCACCATATCTCTCTCTCTCCCTCCCTCTCATCCACCATTTCTCTCTCTCTCCCTCCCACTCATCCACCATTTCTCTCTCCCTCCCGCTCATCCACCATTTCTCTCTCTCTCCCTCCCTCTCATCCACCATTTCTCTCTCTCTCTCTCCCTCCCCCTCATCCACCATTTATCTCTCTCTCCCTCCCTCTCATCCACCATTAATCTCTCTCTCCCTCCCTCTCATCCACCATTTATCTCTCTCTCTCTCCCTCCCCCTCATCCACCATTTATCTCTCTCTCCCTCCCTCTCATCCACCATTAATCTCTCTCTCCCTCCCTCCCTCTCGACCACCATTTCTCTCTCTCTCCCTCCCTTTCATCCACCATTTCTCTCTCTCTCTCCCTCCCTCCCTCTCATCCACCATTTCTCTCTCTCTCCCTCCCTCTCATCCACCATTTCTCTCTCTCTCCCTCCCTCTCATCCACCATTTCTCTCTCTCTCCCTCCCTTTCATCCACCATGTCTCTCTCTCTCTCCCTCCCTCCCTCTCATCCACCATTTCTCTCTCTCTCCCTCCCTCTCAACCACCATTTCTCTCTCCCTCCATCCCTCTCATCCACCATTTCTCTCTCTCCCCCCCGCCCATTCACCATTTCTCTCTCTCCCCCGCTCATCCACCATTTCTCTCTCTCTCTCCATCCCTCTCATCCACCATTTCTCTCTCTCTCTCCCTCCCTCCCTCTCAGCCACCATTTCTCCCTCCCTCTCATCCACCATTTCTCTCTCTCTCCCTCCCTCTCATCCACCATTTCTCTCTCCCTCCCTCCCTCTCATCCACCATTTCTCTCTCTCTCCCTCCCTTTCATCCACCATTTTTCTCTCTCTCTCTCCCTCCCTCTCATCCACCATTTCTCTCTTTCTATACCTCCCTCTCATCCACCATTTCTCTCTCTATCCCTCCCACTCATCCACCATTTCTCTCTCTCTCCCTCCCGCTCATCCACCATTTATCTCTCTCTCCCTCCCTCTCATCCATCGTTTCTCTCTCTCTCTCCCTCCCTCTCATCCACAATTTCTCTCTCTCTCCCTCCCTTTCATCCACAATTTCTCTCTCTCGCTCTCCCTCCCTCTCATCCCCCATTTCTCTCTCTCTCTCCCTCCCTCTCATCCACCATTTCTCTCTCTCTCTTTCTCCCCCCGCTCATCCACCATATCTCTCTCTCTCCCTCCCTCTCATCCACCATTTCTCTCTCTCTCTTTCTCCCCCCGCTCATCCACCATATCTCTCTCTCTCCCTCCCTCTCATCCACCATTTCTCTCTCCCTCCCGCTCATCCACCATTTCTCTCTCTCTCCCTCCCTCTCATCCACCATTTCTCTCTCTCTCTCTCCCTCCCCCTCATCCACCATTTATCTCTCTCTCCCTCCCTCTCATCCACCATTTCTCTCTCTCTAACTCCCTCTCATCCACCATTTATCTCTCTCTCCCTCCCTCTCATCCACCATTTCTCTCTCTCTCCCCCCCGCTCATCCACCATTTCTCTCTCTCCCTCCCTCTCATCCACCATTTCTCTCTCCCTCCCTCCCTCTCATCCACCATTTTTCTCTCTCTCTCTCCCTCCCTCTCATCCACCATTTCTCTCTTTCTATACCTCCCTCTCATCCACCATTTCTCTCTCTATCCCTCCCACTCATCCACCATTTCTCTCTCTCTCCCTCCCGCTCATCCACCATTTATCTCCCTCTCCCTCCCTCTCATCCATCATTTCTCTCTCTCTCTCCCTCCCTCTCATCCACAATTTCTCTCTCTCTCCCTCCCTTTCATCCACAATTTCTCTCTCTCTCTCTCCCTCCCTCTCATCCACCATTTCTCTCTCTCTCTCTCCCTCCCTCTCATCCACCATTTCTCTCTCTCTCTTTCTCCCCCCGCTCATCCACCATATCTCTCTCTCTCCCTCCCTCTCATCCACCATTTCTCTCTCTCTCCCTCCCACTCATCCACCATTTCTCTCTCCCTCCCGCTCATCCACCATTTCTCTCTCTCTCCCTCCCTCTCATCCACCATTTCTCTCTCTCTCTCTCCCTCCCCCTCATCCACCATTTATCTCTCTCTCCCTCCCTCTCATCCACCATTAATCTCTCTCTCCCTCCCTCTCATCCACCATTTATCTCTCTCTCTCTCCCTCCCCCTCATCCACCATTTATCTCTCTCTCCCTCCCTCTCATCCACCATTAATCTCTCTCTCCCTCCCTCCCTCTCGACCACCATTTCTCTCTCTCTCCCTCCCTTTCATCCACCATTTCTCTCTCTCTCTCCCTCCCTCCCTCTCATCCACCATTTCTCTCTCTCTCCCTCCCTCTCATCCACCATTTCTCTCTCTCTCCCTCCCTCTCATCCACCATTTCTCTCTCTCTCCCTCCCTTTCATCCACCATGTCTCTCTCTCTCTCCCTCCCTCCCTCTCATCCACCATTTCTCTCTCTCTCCCTCCCTCTCAACCACCATTTCTCTCTCCCTCCATCCCTCTCATCCACCATTTCTCTCTCTCCCCCCCGCCCATTCACCATTTCTCTCTCTCCCCCGCTCATCCACCATTTCTCTCTCTCTCTCCATCCCTCTCATCCACCATTTCTCTCTCTCTCTCCCTCCCTCCCTCTCAGCCACCATTTCTCCCTCCCTCTCATCCACCATTTCTCTCTCTCTCCCTCCCTCTCATCCACCATTTCTCTCTCCCTCCCTCCCTCTCATCCACCATTTCTCTCTCTCTCCCTCCCTTTCATCCACCATTTTTCTCTCTCTCTCTCCCTCCCTCTCATCCACCATTTCTCTCTTTCTATACCTCCCTCTCATCCACCATTTCTCTCTCTATCCCTCCCACTCATCCACCATTTCTCTCTCTCTCCCTCCCGCTCATCCACCATTTATCTCTCTCTCCCTCCCTCTCATCCATCGTTTCTCTCTCTCTCTCCCTCCCTCTCATCCACAATTTCTCTCTCTCTCCCTCCCTTTCATCCACAATTTCTCTCTCTCGCTCTCCCTCCCTCTCATCCACCATTTCTCTCTCTCTCTCCCTCCCTCTCAACCACCATTTCTCTCTCTCTCTTTCTCCCCCCGCTCATCCACCATATCTCTCTCTCTCCCTCCCTCTCATCCACCATTTCTCTCTCTCTCTTTCTCCCCCCGCTCATCCACCATATCTCTCTCTCTCCCTCCCTCTCATCCACCATTTCTCTCTCCCTCCCGCTCATCCACCATTTCTCTCTCTCTCCCTCCCTCTCATCCACCATTTCTCTCTCTCTCTCTCCCTCCCCCTCATCCACCATTTATCTCTCTCTCCCTCCCTCTCATCCACCATTAATCTCTCTCTCTCTCCCTCCCTCTCATACACCATTTCTCTCTCTCTCTCTCCCTCCCCCTCATCCACCATTTATCTCTCTCTCCCTCCCTCTCATCCACCATTAATCTCTCTCTCCCTCCCTCCCTCTCGACCACCATTTCTCTCTCTCTCCCTCCCTTTCATCCACCATTTCTCTCTCTCTCTCCCTCCCTCCCTCTCATCCACCATTTCTCTCTCTCTCCCTCCCTCTCATCCACCATTTCTCTCTCTCTCCCTCCCTTTCATCCACCATTTCTCTCTCTCTCTCCCTCCCTCCCTCTCATCCACCATTTCTCTCTCTCTCCCTCCCTCTCATCCACCATTTCTCTCTCCCTCCCTCCCTCTCATCCACCATTTCTCTCTCTCCCCCCTGCCCATCCACCATTTCTCTTTCTCCCCCCGTTCATCCACCATTTCTCTCTCTCTCTCCCTCCCTCTCATCCACCATTTCTCTCTCTCTCTCCCTCCCTCCCTCTCAGCCACCATTTCTCTCTCTCCCTCCCTCTCATCCACCATGTCTCTCTTTCTCCCTCCCTCTCATCCACCATTTCTCTCTCTCTCCCTCCCTTTCATCCACCATTTCTCTCTATCCCTCCCTCTCATCCACCATTTCTCTCTTTCTCTCCCTCCCTCTCATCCACCATTTCTCTCTCTCTCCCTCCCGCTCATCCACCATTTCTCTCTCTCTCCCTCCCTCTCATCCACCATTTCTCTCTCTCTCCCTCCCTTTCATCCACCATTTCTCTCTCTCTCCCTCCCTCCCGCTCATCCACCATTTATCTCTCTCTCCCTCCCTCTCATCCATCATTTCTCTCTCTCTCTCCCTCCCTCTCATCCACAATTTCTCTCTCTCTCCCTCCCTTTCATCCACAATTTCTCTCTCTCTCTCTCCCTCCCCCTCATCCACCATTTCTCTCTCTCTCCCTCCCTCCCTCTCATCCACCATTTCTCTCTCTCTCTTTCTCCCCCCGCTCATCCACCATATCTCTCTCTCTCCCTCCCTCTCATCCACCATTTCTCTCTCTCTCCCTCCCACTCATCCACCATTTCTCTCTCCCTCCCGCTCATCCACCATTTCTCTCTCTCTCCCTCCCTCTCATCCACCATTTCTCTCTCTCTCTCTCCCTCCCTCTCATCCACCATTTCTCTCTCTCTCGCTCCCTCTCATCCCCCATTAATCTCTCTCTCCCTCTCTCCCTCCCTCCCTCTCGACCACCATTTCTCTCTCTCTCCCCCCTTTCATCCACCATTTCTCTCTATCTCTCCCTCCCTCCCTCTCATCCACCATTTCTCTCTCTCTCCCTCCCTCTCATCCACCATTTCTCTCTCTCTCCCTCCCTCTCATCCACCATTTCTCTCTCTCTCCCTCCCTTTCATCCACCATTTCTCTCTCTCTCTCCCTCCCTCCCTCTCATCTACCATTTCTCTCTCTCTCCCTCCCTCTCATCCACCATTTCTCTCTCCCTCCCTCCCTCTCATCCACCATTTCTCTCTCTCCCCCCCGCCCATCCACCATTTCTCTCTCTCCCCCCGCTCATCCACCATTTCTCTCTCTCTCTCCCTCCCTCTCATCCACCATTTCTCTCTCTCTCTTCCTCCCTCCCTCTCAGCCACCATTTCTCTCTCTCCCTCCCTCTCATCCACCATTTCTCTCTCTCTCCCTCCCTCTCATCCACCATTTCTCTCTCTCTCCCTCCCTTTCATCCACCATTTCTCTCTTTCTCTCCCTCCCTCTCATCCACCATTTCTCTCTCTCTCCCTCCCGCTCATCCACCATTTCTCTCTCTCTCCCTCCCTCTCATCCACCATTTCTCTCTCTCTCCCTCCCTCCCTCCCTCCCTCTCATCCACCAATTCTCTCTTTCTCCCTCCCTTTCATCCACCATTTCTCTCTCTCTCCCTCCCTCCCTCTCATCCACCATTTCTCTCTCTCTCCCTCTCTCTCATCCACCATTTCTCTCTCTCTCCCTCCCTCTCATCCACCATTTCTCTCTCTCTCTCCCTCCCTCTCATCCACCATTTCTCTCTCTCTCTTTCTCCCCCCGCTCATCCACCATATCTCTCTCTCTCCCTCCCTCTCATCCACCATTTCTCTCTCTCTCTTTCTCCCCCCGCTCATCCACCATATCTCTCTCTCTCCCTCCCTCTCATCCACCATTTCTCTCTCCCTCCCGCTCATCCACCATTTCTCTCTCTCTCCCTCCCTCTCATCCACCATTTCTCTCTCTCTCTCTCCCTCCCCCTCATCCACCATTTATCTCTCTCTCCCTCCCTCTCATCCACCATTAATCTCTCTCTCTCTCCCTCCCTCTCATCCACCATTTCTCTCTCTCTCTCCCTCCCTCTCGACCACCATTTCTCTCTCTCTCCCTCCCTTTCATCCACCATTTCTCTCTCTCTCTCCCTCCCTCCCTCTCATCCACCATTTCTCTCTCTCTCCCTCCCTCTCATCCACCATTTCTCTCTCTCTCCCTCCCTTTCATCCACCATTTCTCTCTCTCTCTCACTCCCTCCCTCTCATCCACCATTTCTCTCTCTCTCCCTCCCTCTCATCCACCATTTCTCTCTCCCTCCCTCCCTCTCATCCACCATTTCTCTCTCTCCCCCCTGCCCATCCACCATTTCTCTTTCTCCCCCCGCTCATCCACCATTTCTCTCTCTCTCTCCCTCCCTCTCATCCACCATTTCTCTCTCTCTCTCCCTCCCTCCCTCTCAGCCACCATTTCTCTCTCTCCCTCCCTCTCATCCACCATTTCTCTCTTTCTCCCTCCCTCTCATCCACCATTTCTCTCTCTCTCCCTCCCTTTCATCCACCATTTCTCTCTATCCCTCCCTCTCATCCACCATTTCTCTCTTTCTCTCCCTCCCTCTCATCCACCATTTCTCTCTCTCTCCCTCCCGCTCATCCACCATTTCTCTCTCTCTCCCTCCCTCTCATCCACCATTTCTCTCTCTCTCCCTCCCTTTCATCCACCATTTCTCTCTCTCTCCCTCCCTCCCGCTCATCCACCATTTATCTCTCTCTCCCTCCCTCTCATCCATCATTTCTCTCTCTCTCTCCCTCCCTCTCATCCACAATTTCTCTCTCTCTCCCTCCCTTTCAGCCACAATTTCTCTCTCTCTCTCTCCCTCCCCCTCATCCACCATTTCTCTCTCTCTCCCTCCCTCCCTCTCATCCACCATTTCTCTCTCTCTCTTTCTCCCCCCGCTCATCCACCATATCTCTCTCTCTCCCTCCCTCTCATCCACCATTTCTCTCTCTCTCTCCCTCCCACTCATCCACCATTTCTCTCTCCCTCCCGCTCATCCACCATTTCTCTCTCTCTCCCTCACACTCAACCACCATTTCTCTCTCTCTCTCTCCCTCCCCCTCATCCACCATTTATCTCTCTCTCCCTCCCTCTCATCCACCATTAATCTCTCTCTCCCTCTCTCCCTCCCTCCCTCTCGACCACCATTTCTCTCTCTCTCCCCCCCTTTCATCCACCATTTCTCTCTATCTCTCCCTCCCTCCCTCTCATCCACCATTTCTCTCTCTCTCCCTCCCTCTCATCCACCATTTCTCTCTCTCTCCCTCCCTCTCATCCACCATTTCTCTCTCTCTCCCTCCCTGTCATCCACCATTTCTCTCTCTCTCTCCCTCCCTCCCTCTCATCTACCATTTCTCTCTCTCTCCCTCCCTCTCATCCACCATTTCTCTCTCCCTCCCTCCCTCTCATCCACCATTTCTCTCTCTCCCCCCCGCCCATCCACCATTTCTCTCTCTCCCCCCGCTCATCCACCATTTCTCTCTCTCTCTCACTCCCTCTCATCCACCATTTCTCTCTCTCTCTTCCTCCCTCCCTCTCAGCCACCATTTCTCTCTCTCCCTCCCTCTCATCCACCATTTCTCTCTCTCTCCCTCCCTCTCATCCACCATTTCTCTCTCTCTCCCTCCCTTTCATCCACCATTTCTCTCTTTCTCTCCCTCCCTCTCATCCACCATTTCTCTCTCTCTCCCTCCCGCTCATCCACCATTTCTCTCTCTCTCCCTCCCTCTCATCCACCATTTCTCTCTCTCTCCCTCCCTCCCTCCCTCCCTCTCATCCACCAATTCTCTCTCTCTCCCTCCCTTTCATCCACCATTTCTCTCTCTCTCCCTCCCTCCCTCTCATCCACCATTTCTCTCTCTCTCCCTCTCTCTCATCCACCATTTCTCTCTCTCTCCCTCCCTTTCATCCACCATTTCTCTATCTCTCTCTCCCTCCCTCCCTCTCATCCACCATTTCTCTCTCTCTCCCTCCCTCTCATCCACCATTTCTCTCTCTCTCCCTCCCTTTCATCCACCATTTCTCTCTCTCTCTCTCCCTCCCCCCCTCTCATCCACCATTTCTCTCTCTCTCCCTCCCTCTCATCCACCATTTCTCTCTCCCCCCTCTCATCCACCATTTCTCTCACTCCCCCCGCTCATCCACCATTTCTCTCTCTCTCCCTCCCTTTCATCCACCATTTCTCTCTCTCTCTCTCCCTCCCTCCCTCTCATCCACCATTTCTCTCTCTCTCCCTCCCTCTCATCCACCATTTCTCTCACTCCCCCCGCTCATCCACCATTTCTCTCTCTCTCCCTCCCTTTCATCCACCATTTCTCTCTCTCTCTCTCCCTCCCTCCCTCTCATCCACCATTTCTCTCTCTCTCACCCCCGCTCATCCACCATTTCTCTCTCTCTCCCTCCCGCTCATCCACCATTTCTCTCTGTCTCCCTCCCTCTCATCCACCATTTCTCTCTCTCTCTCTCTCCCTCCCTCCCTCCCTCTCATCCACCATTTCTCTCTCTCTCCCTCCCTTTCATCCACCATTTCTCTCTCTCTCTCCCTCCCTCCCTCTCATCCACCATTTCTCTCTCTCTCCCTCCCTCTCCTCCACCATTTCTCTCTCCCTCCCTCCCTCTCATCCACCATTTCTCTCTCTCCCCCCCGCCCATCCACCATTTCTCTCTCTCCCCCCGCTCATCCACCATTTCTCTCTCTCTCTCCCTCCCTCTCATCCACCATTTCTCTCTCTCTCTCCCTCCCTCTCATCCACCATTTCTTTCTCTCTCCCTCCCTCTCATCCACCATTTCTCTCTCTCTCCCTCCCTTTCATCCACCATTTCTCTCTCTCCCTCCCTCTCATCCACCATTTCTCTCTCTCTCCATCCCTCCCTCCCTCTTATCCACCATGTCTCTCTCTCCCCCTCTCTCTCATCCACAATTTCTCTCTCTCTCCCTCCCTTTCATCCACAATTTCTCTCTCTCTCTCTCCCTCCCCCTCATCCACCATTTCTCTCTCTCTCCCTCCCTCCCTCTCATCCACCATTTCTCTCTCTCTCTTTCTCCCCCCGCTCATCCACCATATCTCTCTCTCTCCCTCCCTCTCATCCACCATTTCTCTCTCTCTCCCTCCCACTCATCCACCATTTCTCTCTCCCTCCCGCTCATCCACCATTTCTCTCTCTCTCCCTCCCTCTCATCCACCATTTCTCTCTCTCTCTCTCCCTCCCCCTCATCCACCATTTATCTCTCTCTCCCTCCCTCTCATCCACCATTAATCTCTCTCTCCCTCCCTCCCTCTCGACCACCATTTCTCTCTCTCTCCCCCCTTTCATCCACCATTTCTCTCTATCTCTCCCTCCCTCCCTCTCATCCACCATTTCTCTCTCTCTCCCTCCCTCTCATCCACCATTTCTCTCTCTCTCCCTCCCTCTCATCCACCATTTCTCTCTCTCTCCCTCCCTTTCATCCACCATTTCTCTCTCTCTCTCCCTCCCTCCCTCCCATCTACCATTTCTCTCTCTCTCCCTCCCTCTCATCCACCATTTCTCTCTCCCTCCCTCCCTCTCATCCACCATTTCTCTCTCTCCCCCCCGCCCATCCACCATTTCTCTCTCTCCCCCCGCTCATCCACCATTTCTCTCTCTCTCTCCCTCCCTCTCATCCACCATTTCTCTCTCTCTCTTCCTCCCTCCCTCTCAGCCACCATTTCTCTCTCTCCCTCCCTCTCATCCACCATTTCTCTCTCTCTCCCTCCCTCTCATCCACCATTTCTCTCTCTCTCCCTCCCTTTCATCCACCATTTCTCTCTTTCTCTCCCTCCCTCTCATCCAACATTTCTCTCTCTCTCCCTCCCGCTCATCCACCATTTCTCTCTCTCTCCCTCCCTCTCATCCACCATTTCTCTCTCTCTCCCTCCCTCCCTCCCTCCCTCTCATCCACCAATTCTCTCTCTCTCCCTCCCTTTCATCCACCATTTCTCTCTCTCTCCCTCCCTCCCTCTCATCCACCATTTCTCTCTCTCTCCCTCTCTCTCATCCACCATTTCTCTCTCTCTCCCTCCCTTTCATCCACCATTTCTCTATCTCTCTCTCCCTCCCTCCCTCTCATCCACCATTTCTCTCTCTCTCCCTCCCTCTCATCCACCATTTCTCTCTCTCTCCCTCCCTTTCATCCACCATTTCTCTCTCTCTCTCTCCCTCCCTCCCTCTCATCCACCATTTCTCTCTCTCTCCCTCCCTCTCATCCACCATTTCTCTCTCCCCCCTCTCATCCACCATTTCTCTCACTCCCCCCGCTCATCCACCATTTCTCTCTCTCTCCCTCCCTTTCATCCACCATTTCTCTCTCTCTCTCTCCCTCCCTCCCTCTCATCCACCATTTCTCTCTCTCTCCCTCCCTCTCATCCACCATTACTCTCCCCCCCTCTCATCCACCATTTCTCTCACTCCCCCCGCTCATCCACCATTTCTCTCTCTCTCTCCCTCCCTCTCATCCACCATTTCTCTCTCTCTCTCCCTCCCTCTCATCCACCATTTCTCTCTCTCCCTCCCTCTCATCCACCATTTCTCTCTCTCGCCTCCCTCTCATCCACCATTTCTCTCTCTCTCCCTCCCGCTCATCCACCATTTCTCTCTGTCTCCCTCCCTCTCATCCACCATTTCTCTCTCTCTCTCTCTCCCTCCCTCCCTCCCTCTCATCCACCATTTCTCTCTCTCTCCCTCCCTTTCATCCACCATTTCTCTCTCTCTCTCCCTCCCTCCCTCTCATCCACCATTTCTCTCTCTCTCCCTCCCTCTCATCCACCATTTCTCTCTCCCTCCCTCCCTCTCATCCACCATTTCTCTCTCTCCCCCCCGCCCATCCACCATTTCTCTCTCTCCCCCCGCTCATCCACCATTTCTCTCTCTCTCTCCCTCCCTCTCATCCACCATTTCTCTCTCTCTCTCCCTCCCTCTCATCCACCATTTCTTTCTCTCTCCCTCCCTCTCATCCACCATTTCTCTCTCTCTCCCTCCCTTTCATCCACCATTTCTCTCTCTCCCTCCCTCTCATCCACCATTTCTCTCTTTCTCTCCCTCCCTCTCATCCACCATTTCTCTCTCTCTCCCTCCCGCTCATCCACCATTTCTCTCTCTCTCCCTCCCTCTCATCCACCATTTCTCTCTCTCTCCATCCCTCCCTCCCTCTTATCCACCATGTCTCTCTCTCCCCCTCTCTCTCATCCACCATTTCTCTCTTTCTCCCTCCCTTTCATCCACCATTTCTCTATCTCTCTCTCCCTCCCTCCCTCTCATCCACCATTTCTCTCTCTCTCCCTCCCTCTCATCCACCATTTCTCTCTCTCTCCCTCCCTTTCATCCACCATTTCTCTCTCTCTCCCTTTCCTCTCATCCACCATTTGTCTCTCTCCCTCCCTCTCATCCACCATTTCTCTCTCTCTCCCTCCCTCTCATCCACCATTTCTCTTTCTCTCCCTCCCTTTCATCCACCATTTCTCTCTTTCTCTCCCTCCCTCTCATCCACCATTTCTCTCTCTCTCCCTCCCGCTCATCCACCATTTCTCTCTCTCTCCCTCCCTCTCATCCACCATTTCTCTCTCTCTCCCTCCCTCCCTCCCTCTCATCCACCAATTCTCTCTCTCTCTCTCCCTTTCATCCACCATTTCTCTCTCTCTCCCTCCCTCCCTCTCCTCCACCATTTCTCTCTCTCTCCCTCTCTCTCATCCACCATTTCTCTCTCTCTCCCTCCCTTTCATCCACCATTTCTCTATCTCTCTCTCCCTCCCTCCCTCTCATCCACCATTTCTCTCTCTCTCCCTCCCTCTCATCCACCATTTCTCTCTCTCTCCCTCCCTTTCATCCACCATTTCTCTCTCTCTCTCTCCCTCCCTCCCTCTCATCCACCATTTCTCTCTCTCTCCCTCCCTCTCATCCACCATTTCTCTCTCCCCCCTCTCATCCACCATTTCTCTCACTCCCCCCGCTCATCCACCATTTCTCTCTCTCTCTCCCTCCCTTTCATCCACCATTTCTCTCTCTCTCTCTCCATCCTTCCCTCTCATCCACCATTTCTCTCTCTCTCCCTCCCTCTCATCCACCATTTCTCCCCCCCCCTCTCATTCACCATTTCTCTCACTCCCCCCGCTCATCCACAATTTCTCTCTCTCTCTCCCTCCCTCTCATCCACCATTTCTCTCTCTCTCTCCCTCCCTCTCATCCACCATTTCTCTCTCTCCCTCCCTCTCATCCACCATTTCTCTCTCTTGCCTCCCTCTCATCCACCATTTCTCTCTCTCTCCCTCCCGCTCATCCACCATTTCTCTCTCTCTCCCTCCCGCTCATCCACCATTTCTCTCTGTCTCCCTCCCTCTCATCCACCAGTTCTCTCTCTCTCTCTCTCCCTCCCTCCCTCCCTCCCTCTCATCCACCATTTCTCTCTCTCTCCCTCCCTTTCATCCACCATTTCTCTCTCTCTCTCCCTCCCTCCCTCTCATCCACCATTTCTCTCTCTCTCCCTCCCTCTCATCCACCATTTCTCTCTCCCTCCCTCCCTCTCATCCACCATTTCTCTCTCTCCCCCCTGCCCATCCACCATTTCTCTCTCTCCCCCCGCTCATCCACCATTTCTCTCTCTCTCTCCCTCCCTCTCATCCACCATTTCTCTCTCTCTCTCCCTCCCTCTCATCCACCATTTCTCTCTCTCTCCCTCCCTCTCATCCACCATTTCTCTCTCTCCCTCCCTTTCATCCACCATTTCTCTCTCTCCCTCCCTCTCATCCACCATTTCTCTCTTTCTCTCCCTCCCTCTCATCCACCATTTCTCTCTCTCTCCCTCCCGCTCATCCACCATTTCTCTCTCTCTCCCTCCCTCTCATCCACCATTTCTCTCTCTCCATCCCTCCCTCCCTCTTATCCACCATGTCTCTCTCTCCCCCTCTCTCTCATCCACCATTTCTCTCTTTCTCCCTCCCTTTCATCCACCATTTCTCTATCTCTCTCTCCCTCCCTCCCTCTCATCCACCATTTATCTCTCTCTCCCTCCCTCTCATCCACCATTTCTCTCTCTCTCCCTCCCTTTCATCCACCATTTCTCTCTCTCTCCCTTTCCTCTCATCCACCATTTCTCTCTCTCCCTCCCTCTCATCCACCATTTCTCTCTCCCTCCCTCCCTCTCATCCACCATTTCTCTCTCTCTCCCTCCCTTTCATCCACCATTTTTCTCTCTCTCTCTCCCTTCCTCTCATCCACCATTTCTCTCTTTCTATACCTCCCTCTCATCCACCATTTCTCTTTCTCTCCCTCCCACTCATCCACCATTTCTCTCTCTCTCCCTCTCGCTCATCCACCATTTATCTCTCTCTCCCTCCCTCTCATCCATCATTTCTCTCTCTCTCTCCCTCCCTCTCATCCACAATTTCTCTCTCTCTCCCTCCCTTTCATCCACCATTTCTCTCTCTCTCTCTCCCTCCCTCCCTCTCATCCACCATTTCTCTCTCTCTCCCTCCCTCTCATCCACCATTTCTCTCTCCCCCCTCTCATCCACCATTTCTCTCACTCCCCCCGCTCATCCACCATTTCTCTCTCTCTCCCTCCCTTTCATCCACCATTTCTCTCTCTCTCTCTCCCTCCCTCCCTCTCATCCACCATTTCTCTCTCTCTCCCTCCCTCTCATCCACCATTACTCTCCCCCCCTCTCATCCACCATTTCTCTCACTCCCCCCGCTCATCCACCATTTCTCTCTCTCTCTCCCTCCCTCTCATCCACCATTTCTCTCTCCCCCCTCTCATCCACCATTTCTCTCACTCCCCCCGCTCATCCACCATTTCTCTCTCTCTCTCCCTCCCTTTCATCCACCATTTCTCTCTCTCTCTCTCCCTCCTTCCCTCTCATCCACCATTTCTCTCTCTCTCCCTCCCTCTCATCCACCATTTCTCTCCCCCCCTCTCATCCACCATTTCTCTCACTCCCCCCGCTCATCCACAATTTCTCTGTCGCTATCCCTCCCTCTCATCCACCATTTCTCTCTCTCTCTCCCTCCCTCTCATCCACCATTTCTCTCTCTCCCTCCCTCTCATCCACCATTTCTCTCTCTTGCCTCCCTCTCATCCACCATTTCTCTCTCTCTCCCTCCCACTCATCCACCATTTCTCTCTCTCTCTCCCGCTCATCCACCATTTCTCTCTGTCTCCCTCCCTCTCATCCACCATTTCTCTCTCTCTCTCTCTCCCTCCCTCCCTCCCTCCCTCTCATCCACCATTTCTCTCTCTCTCCCTCCCTTTCATCCACCATTTCTCTCTCTCTCTCCCTCCCTCCCTCTCATCCACCATTTCTCTCTCTCTCCCTCCCTCTCATCCACCATTTCTCTCTCCCTCCCTCCCTCTCATCCACCATTTCTCTCTCTCCCCCCTGCCCATCCACCATTTCTCTCTCTCCCCCCGCTCATCCACCATTTCTCTCTCTCTCTCCCTCCCTCTCATCCACCATTTCTCTCTCTCTCTCCCTCCCTCTCATCCACCATTTCTCTCTCTCTCCCTCCCTCTCATCCACCATTTCTCTCTCTCCCTCCCTTTCATCCACCATTTCTCTCTCTCCCTCCCTCTCATCCACCATTTCTCTCTTTCTCTCCCTCCCTCTCATCCACCATTTCTCTCTCTCTCCCTCCCGCTCATCCACCATTTCTCTCTCTCTCCCTCCCTCTCATCCACCATTTCTCTCTCTCCATCCCTCCCTCCCTCTTATCCACCATGTCTCTCTCTCCCCCTCTCTCTCATCCACCATTTCTCTCTTTCTCCCTCCCTTTCATCCACCATTTCTCTATCTCTCTCTCCCTCCCTCCCTCTCATCCACCATTTCTCTCTCTCTCCCTCCCTCTCATCCACCATTTCTCTCTCTCTCCCTCCCTCTCATCCACCATTTCTCTCTCTCTCCCTTTCCTCTCATCCACCATTTCTCTCTCTCCCTCCCTCTCATCCACCATTTCTCTCTCCCTCCCTCCCTCTCATCCACCATTTCTCTCTCTCCCCCCTGCCCATCCACCATTTCTCTCTCTCCCCCCGCTCATCCACCATTTCTCTCTCTCTCTCCCTCCCTCTCATCCACCATTTCTCTCTCTCTCTCCCTCCCTCTCATCCACCATTTCTCTCTCTCTCCCTCCCTCTCATCCACCATTTCTCTCTCTCCCTCCCTTTCATCCACCATTTCTCTCTCTCCCTCCCTCTCATCCACCATTTCTCTCTTTCTCTCCCTCCCTCTCATCCACCATTTCTCTCTCTCTCCCTCCCGCTCATCCACCATTTCTCTCTCTCTCCCTCCCTCTTATCCACCATGTCTCTCTCTCCCCCTCTCTCTCATCCACCATTTCTCTCTTTCTCCCTCCCTTTCATCCACCATTTCTCTATCTCTCTCTCCCTCCCTCCCTCTCATCCACCATTTCTCTCTCTCTCCCTCCCTCTCATCCACCATTTCTCTCTCTCTCCCTCCCTTTCATCCACCATTTCTCTCTCTCTCCCTTTCCTCTCATCCACCATTTCTCTCTCTCCCTCCCTCTCATCCACCATTTCTCTCTCCCTCCCTCCCTCTCATCCACCATTTCTCTCTCTCTCCCTCCCTTTCATCCACCATTTTTCTCTCTCTCTCTCCCTTCCTCTCATCCACCATTTCTCTCTTTCTATACCTCCCTCTCATCCACCATTTCTCTCTCTCTCCCTCCCACTCATCCACCATTTCTCTCTCTCTCCCTCTCGCTCATCCACCATTTATCTCTCTCTCCCTCCCTCTCATCCATCATTTCTCTCTCTCTCTCCCTCCCTCTCATCCACAATTTCTCTCTCTCTCCCTCCCTTTCATCCACCATTTCTCTCTCTCTCTCTCCCTCCCTCCCTCTCATCCACCATTTCTCTCTCTCTCCCTCCCTCTCATCCACCATTTCTCTCTCCCCCCTCTCATCCACCATTTCTCTCACTCCCCCTGCTCATCCGCCATTTCTCTCTCTCTCCCTCCCTTTCATCCACCATTTCTCTCTCTCTCTCTCCCTCCCTCCCTCTCATCCACCATTTCTCTCTCTCTCCCTCCCTCTCATCCACCATTACTCTCCCCCCCTCTCATCCACCATTTCTCTCACTCCCCCCGCTCATCCACCATTTCTCTCTCTCTCTCCCTCCCTCTCATCCACCATTTCTCTCTCTCTCTCCCTCCCTCTCATCCACCATTTCTCTCTCTCCCTCCCTCTCATCCACCATTTCTCTCTCTCTCCCTCCCGCTCATCCACCATTTCTCTCTGTCTCCCTCCCTCTCATCCACCATTTCTCTCTCTCTCTCTCTCCCTCCCTCCCTCCCTCCCTCTCATCCACCATTTCTCTCTCTCTCCCTCCCTTTCATCCACCATTTCTCTCTCTCTCTCCCTCCCTCCCTCTCATCCACCATTTCTCTCTCTCCCTCCCTCTCATCCACCATTTCTCTCTCCCTCCCTCCCTCTCATCCACCATTTCTCTCTCTCCCCCCTGCCCATCCACCATTTCTCTCTCTCCCCCCGCTCATCCACCATTTCTCTCTCTCTCTCCCTCCCTCTCATCCACCATTTCTCTCTCTCTCTCCCTCCCTCTCATCCACCATTTCTCTCTCTCTACCTCCCTCTCATCCACCATTTCTCTCTCTCCCTCCCTTTCATCCACCATTTCTCTCTCTCCCTCCCTCTCATCCACCATTTCTCTCTTTCTCTCCCTCCCTCTCATCCACCATTTCTCTCTCTCTCCCTCCCGCTCATCCACCATTTCTCTCTCTCTCCCTCCCTCTCATCCACCATTTCTCTCTCTCCATCCCTCCCTCCCTCTTATCCACCATGTCTCTCTCTCCCCTCTCTCTCTCATCCACCATTTCTCTCTTTCTCCCTCCCTTTCATCCACCATTTCTCTATCTCTCTCTCCCTCCCTCCCTCTCATCCACCATTTCTCTCTCTCTCCCTCCCTCTCATCCACCATTTCTCTCTCTCTCCCTCCCTTTCATCCACCATTTCTCTCTCTCTCCCTTTCCTCTCATCCACCATTTCTCTCTCTCCCTCCCTCTCATCCACCATTTCTCTCTCCCTCCCTCCCTCTCATCCACCATTTCTCTCTCTCTCCCTCCCTTTCATCCACCATTTTTCTCTCTCTCTCTCCCTTCCTCTCATCCACCATTTCTCTCTTTCTATACCTCCCTCTCATCCACCATTTCTCTCTCTCTCCCTCCCACTCATCCACCATTTCTCTCTCTCTCCCTCTCGCTCATCCACCATTTATCTCTCTCTCCCTCCCTCTCATCCATCATTTCTCTCTCTCTCTCCCTCCCTCTCATCCACAATTTCTCTCTCTCTCCCTCCCTTTCATCCACCATTTCTCTCTCTCTCTCTCCCTCCCTCCCGCTCATCCACCATTTCTCTCTCTCTCCCTCCCTTTCATCCACCATTTCTCTCTCTCTCTCTCCCTCCCTCCCTCTCATCCACCATTTCTCTCTCTCTCCCTCCCTCTCATCCACCATTACTCTCCCCCCCTCTCATCCACCATTTCTCTCACTCCCCCCGCTCATCCACCATTTATCTCTCTCTCCCTCCCTCTCATCCATCATTTCTCTCTCTCTCTCCCTCCCTCTCATCCACAATTTCTCTCTCTCTCCCTCCCTCCCTCCCGCTCATCCACCATTTCTCTCTCTCTCCCTCCCTTTCATCCACCATTTCTCTCTCTCTCTCTCTCTCCCTTTCCTCTCATCCACCATTTCTCTCTCTCCCTCCCTCTCATCCACCATTTCTCTCTCCCTCCCTCCCTCTCATCCACCATTTCTCTCTCTCTCCCTCCCTTTCATCCACCATTTTTCTCTCTCTCTCTCCCTTCCTCTCATCCACCATTTCTCTCTTTCTATACCTCCCTCTCATCCACCATTTCTCTCTCTCTCCCTCCCACTCATCCACCATTTCTCTCTCTCTCCCTCTCGCTCATCCACCATTTATCTCTCTCTCCCTCCCTCTCATCCATCATTTCTCTCTCTCTCTCCCTCCCTCTCATCCACAATTTCTCTCTCTCTCCCTCCCTTTCATCCACCATTTCTCTCTCTCTCTCTCCCTCCCTCCCGCTCATCCACCATTTCTCTCTCTCTCCCTCCCTTTCATCCACCATTTCTCTCTCTCTCTCTCCCTCCCTCCCTCTCATCCACCATTTCTCTCTCTCTCCCTCCCTCTCATCCACCATTACTCTCCCCCCCTCTCATCCACCATTTCTCTCACTCCCCCCGCTCATCCACCATTTATCTCTCTCTCCCTCCCTCTCATCCATCATTTCTCTCTCTCTCTCCCTCCCTCTCATCCACAATTTCTCTCTCTCTCCCTCCCTTTCATCCACCATTTCTCTCTCTCTCTCTCCCTCCCTCCCGCTCATCCACCATTTCTCTCTCTCTCCCTCCC
Organism: Oncorhynchus clarkii lewisi; assembly: GCF_045791955.1. Classification (NCBI taxonomy): domain Eukaryota; kingdom Metazoa; phylum Chordata; class Actinopteri; order Salmoniformes; family Salmonidae; genus Oncorhynchus; species Oncorhynchus clarkii. The sequence continues at coordinate 56,072 of NW_027258629.1, forward strand.
TTTCATCCACCATTTCTCTCTCTCTCTCTCCCTCCCTCCCTCTCATCCACCATTTCTCTCTCTCTCCCTCCCTCTCATCCACCATTACTCTCCCTCCCTTTCATCCACCATTTCTCTCTCTCTCCCTTTCCTCTCATCCACCATTTCTCTCTCTCCCTCCCTCTCATCCACCATTTCTCTCTCCCTCCCTCCCTCTCATCCACCATTTCTCTCTCTCTCCCTCCCTTTCATCCACCATTTTTTTCTCTCTCTCTCCCTTCCTCTCATCCACCATTTCTCTCTTTCTATACCTCCCTCTCATCCACCATTTCTCTCTCTCTCCCTCCCACTCATCCACCATTTCTCTCTCTCTCCCTCTCGCTCATCCACCATTTATCTCTCTCTCCCTCCCTCTCATCCATCATTTCTCTCTCTCTCTCCGTCCCTCTCATCCACAATTTCTCTCTCTCTCCCTCCCTTTCATCCACCATTTCTCTCTCTCTCTCTCCCTCCCTCCCGCTCATCCACCATTTCTCTCTCTCTCCCTCCCTTTCATCCACCATTTCTCTCTCTCTCTCTCCCTCCCTCCCTCTCATCCACCATTTCTCTCTCTCTCCCTCCCTCTCATCCACCATTACTCTCCCCCCCTCTCATCCACCATTTCTCTCACTCCCCCCGCTCATCCACCATTTCTCTCTCTCTCTCCCTCCCTCTCATCCACCATTTCTCTCTCTCTCTCCCTCCCTCTCATCCACCATTTCTCTCTCTCCCTCCCTCTCATCCACCATTTCTCTCTCTCGCCTCCCTCTCATCCACCATTTCTCTCTCTCTCACCCCCGCTCATCCACCATTTCTCTCTCTCTCCCTCCCGCTCATCCACCATTTCTCTCTGTCTCCCTCCCTCTCATCCACCATTTCTCTCTCTCTCTCTCTCCCTCCCTCCCTCCCTCTCATCCACCATTTCTCTCTCTCTCCCTCCCTTTCATCCACAATTTCTCTCTCTCTCTCCCTCCCTCCCTCTCATCCACCATTTCTCTCTCTCTCCCTCCCTCTCATCCACCATTTCTCTCTCCCTCCCTCCCTCTCATCCACCATTTCTCTCTCTCCCCCCCGCCCATCCACCATTTCTCTCTCTCCCCCCGCTCATCCACCATTTCTCTCTCTCTCCCCCTCCCTCTCATCCACCATTTCTCTCTCTCTCTCCCTCCCTCTCATCCACCATTTCTCTCTCTCTCCCTCCCTCTCATCCACCATTTCTCTCTTTCTCTCCCTCCCTCTCATCCACCATTTCTCTCTCTCTCCCTCCCGCTCATCCACCATTTCTCTCTCTCTCCCTCCCTCTCATCCACCATTTCTCTCTCTCTCCATCCCTCCCTCCCTCTTATCCACCATGTCTCTCTCTCCCCCTCTCTCTCATCCACCATTTCTCTCTTTCTCCCTCCCTTTCATCCACCATTTCTCTATCTCTCTCTCCCTCCCTCCCTCTCATCCACCATTTCTCTCTCTCTCCCTCCCTCTCATCCACCATTTCTCTCTCTCTCCCTCCCTTTCATCCACCATTTCTCTCTCTCTCCCTTTCCTCTCATCCACCATTTCTCTCTCTCCCTCCCTCTCATCCACCATTTCTCTCTCCCTCCCTCCCTCTCATCCACCATTTCTCTCTCTCTCCCTCCATTTCATCCACCATTTCTCTCTTTCTCTCCCTCCCTTTCATCCACCATTTTTCTCTCTCTCTCTCCCTCCCTCTCATCCACCATTTCTCTCTTTCTATACCTCCCTCTCATCCACCATTTCTCTCTCTCTCCCTCCCTCTCATCCACCATTTCTCTCTCTCTCCCTCCATTTCATCCACCATTTCTCTCTTTCTCTCCCTCCCTCTCATCCACCATTTCTCTCTCTCTCCCTCCCGCTCATCCACCATTTCTCTCTCTCTCCCTCCCTCTCATCCACCATTTCTCTCTCTCTCCCTCCCTCCCTCCCTCCCTCTCATCCACCAATTCTCTCTCTCTCCCTCCCTTTCATCCACCATTTCTCTCTCTCTCCCTCCCTCCCTCTCATCCACCATTTCTCTCTCTCTCCCTCTCTCTCATCCACCATTTCTCTCTCTCTCCCTCCCTGTCATCCACCATTTCTCTATCTCTCTCTCCCTCCCTCCCTCTCATCCACCATTTCTCTCTCTCTCCCTCCCTCTCATCCACCATTTCTCTCTCTCTCCCTCCCTTTCATCCACCATTTCTCTCTCTCTCTCTCCCTCCCTCCCTCTCATCCACCATTTCTCTCTCTCTCCCTCCCTCTCATCCACCATTTCTCTCTCCCCCCTCTCATCCACCATTTCTCTCACTCCCCCCGCTCATCCACCATTTCTCTCTCTCTCCCTCCCTTTCATCCACCATTTCTCTCTCTCTCTCTCCCTCCTTCCCTCTCATCCACCATTTCTCTCTCTCTCCCTCCCTCTCATCCACCATTTCTCTCCCCCCTCTCATCCACCATTTCTTTCACTCCCCCCGCTCATCCACCATTTCTCTCTCTCTCTCCCTCCCTCTCATCCACCATTTCTCTCTCTCTCTCCCTCCCTCTCATCCACCATTTCTCTCTCTCCCTCCCTCTCATCCACCATTTCTCTCTCTCGCCTCCCTCTCATCCACCATTTCTCTCTCTCTCCCTCCCGCTCATCCACCATTTCTCTCTCTCTCCCTCCCGCTCATCCACCATTTCTCTCTGTCTCCCTCCCTCTCATCCACCATTTCTCTCTCTCTCTCTCTCCCTCCCTCCCTCCCTCTCATCCACCATTTCTCTCTCTCTCCCTCCCTTTCATCCACCATTTCTCTCTCTCTCTCCCTCCCTCCCTCTCATCCACCATTTCTCTCTCTCTTCCTCCCTCTCATCCACCATTTCTCTCTCCCTCCCTCCCTCTCATCCACCATTTCTCTCTCTCCCCCCTGCCCATCCACCATTTCTCTCTCTCCCCCCGCTCATCCACCATTTCTCTCTCTCTCTCCCTCCCTCTCATCCACCATTTCTCTCTCTCTCTCCCTCCCTCTCATCCACCATTTCTCTCTCTCTCCCTCCCTCTCATCCACCATTTCTCTCTCTCTCCCTCCCTTTCATCCACCATTTCTCTCTCTCCCTCCCTCTCATCCACCATTTCTCTCTTTCTCTCCCTCCCTCTCATCCACCATTTCTCTCTCTCTCCCTCCCGCTCATCCACCATTTCTCTCTCTCTCCCTCCCTCTCATCCACCATTTCTCTCTCTCTCTCCCTCCCTCCCTCTCATCCACCATTTCTCTCTCTCTCCCTCCCTTTCATCCACCATTTCTCTCTCTCCCTCCCTCTCATCCACCATTTCTCTCTTTCTCTCCCTCCCTCTCATCCACCATTTCTCTCTCTCTCCCTCCCGCACATCCACCATTTCTCTCTCTCCCCCTCTCTCTCATCCACCATTTCTCTCTTTCTCCCTCCCTTTCATCCACCATTTCTCTATCTCTCTCTCCCTCCCTCCCTCTCATCCACCATTTCTCTCTCTCTCCCTCCCTCTCATCCACCATCTCTCTCTCTCTCCCTCCCTTTCATCCACCATTTCTCTCTCTCTCCCTTTCCTCTCATCCACCATTTCTCTCTCTCCCTCCCTCTCATCCACCATTTCTCTCTCCCTCCCTCCCTCTCATCCACCATTTCTCTCTCTCTCCCTCCCTTTCATCCACCATTTTTCTCTCTCTCTCTCCCTTCCTCTCATCCACCATTTCTCTCTTTCTATACCTCCCTCTCATCCACCATTTCTCTCTCTCTCCCTCTCGCTCATCCACCATTTATCTCTCTCTCCCTCCCTCTCATCCATCATTTCTCTCTCTCTCTCCCTCCCTCTCATCCACAATTTCTCTCTCTCTCCCTCCCTTTCATCCACAATTTCTCTCTCTCTCTCTCCCTCCCTCTCATCCACCATTTCTCTCTCTCTCTCCCTCCCTCTCATCCACCATTTTTCTCTCTCTCTTTCTCCCCCCGCTCATCCACCATTTCTCTCTCTCTCCCTCCCTCTCACCCACCATTTCTCTCTCTCTCCCTTTCCTCTCATCCACCATTTCTCTCTCTCCCTCCCTCTCATCCACCATTTCTCTCTCCCTCCCTCCCTCTCATCCACAATTTCTCTCTCTCTCCCTCCCTTTCATCCACAATTTCTCTCTCTCTCTCTCCCTCCCTCTCATCCACCATTTCTCTCTCTCTCTCCCTCCCTCTCATCCACCATTTTTCTCTCTCTCTTTCTCCCCCCGCTCATCCACCATTTCTCTCTCTCTCCCTCCCTCTCACCCACCATTTCTCTCTCTCTCCCTCCCGCTCATCCACCATTTCTCTCTCCCTCCCGCTCATCCACCATTTCTCTCTCTCTCCCTCCCTCTCATCCACCATTTCTCTCTCTCTCTCTCCCTCCCCCTCATCCACCATTTATCTCTCTCTCCCTCCCTCTCATCCACCATTAATCTCTCTCTCCCTCCCTCCCTCTCGACCACCATTTCTCTCTCTCTCCCTCCCTCTAACCCACCAATTCTCTCTCTCTCCCTCCCTCTCATCCACCATTTCTCTCTCTCTCCCTCCCGCTCATCCACCATTTCTCTCTCTCTCCCTCCCTCTCATCCACCATTTCTCTCTCTCTCCCTCCCTCCCTCCCTCTCATCCACCAATTCTCTCTCTCTCCCTCCCTTTCATCCACCATTTCTCTCTCTCTCCCTCCCTCCCTCTCATCCACCATTTCTCTCTCTCTCCCTCTCTCTCATCCACCATTTCTCTCTCTCTCCCTCCCTTTCATCCACCATTTCTCTATCTCTCTCTCCCTCCCTCCCTCTCATCCACCATTTCTCTCTGTCTCCCTCCCTCTCATCCACCATTTCTCTCTCTCTCCCTCCCTTTCATCCACCGTTTCTCTCTCTCTCTCTCCCTCCCTCCCTCTCATCCACCATTTCTCTCTCTCTCCCTCCCTCTCATCCACCATTTCTCTCTCCCCCCTCTCATCCACCATTTCTCTCACTCCCCCCGCTCATCCACCATTTCTCTCTCTCTTCCTCCCTTTCATCCACCATTTCTCTCTCTCTCTCTCCCTCCCTCCCTCTCATCCACCATTTCTCTCTCTCTCCCTCCCTCTCATCCACCATTTCTCTCTCCCCCTCTCATCCACCATTTCTCTCACTCCCCCCGCTCATCCACCATTTCTCTCTCTCTCTCCCTCCCTCTCATCCACCATTTCTCTCTCTCTCTCCCTCCCTCTCATCCACCATTTATCTCTCTCCCTCCCTCTCATCCACCATTTATCTCTTTTTCTCCCTCCCTCTCATCCACAATTTCTCTCTCTCTCCCTCCCGCTCATCCACCATTTCTCTCTCTCTCCCTCCCGCTCATCCACCATTTCTCTCTGTCTCCCTCCCTCTCATCCACCATTTCTCTCTCTCTCTCTCTCCCTCCCTCCCTCCCTCTCATCCACCATTTCTCTCTCTCTCCCTCCCTTTCATCCACCATTTCTCTCTCTCTCTCCCTCCCTCCCTCTCATCCACCATTTCTCTCTCTCTCCCTCTCTCTCACCCACCATTTCTCTCTCCCTCCCTCCCTCTCATCCACCATTTCTCTCTCTCCCCCCCGCCCATCCACCATTTCTCTCTCTCCCCCCGCTAGTCAACCATTTCTCTCTCTCTCTCCCTCCCTCTCATCCACCATTTCTCTCTCTCTCTCCCTCCCTCTCATCCACCATTTCTCTCTCTCTCCCTCCCTCTCATCCACCATTTCTCTCTCTCTCCCTCCCTTTCATCCACCATTTCTCTCTCTCCCTCCCGCTCATCCACCAGTTCTCTCTTTCTCTCCCTCCCTCTCATCCACCATTTCTCTCTCTCTCCCTCCCGCTCATCCACCATTTCTCTCTCTCTCCCTCCCTCTCATCCACCATTTCTCTCTCTCTCCCTCCCTCCCTCCCTCTCATCCACCATGTCTCTCTCTCCCCCTCTCTCTCATCCACCATTTCTCTCTTTCTCCCTCACTTTCATCCACAATTTCTCTATCTCTCTCTCCCTCCCTCCCTCTCATCCACCATTTCTCTCTCTCTCCCTCCCTCTCATCCACCATTTCTCTCTCTCTCCCTCCCTTTCATCCACCATTTCTCTCTCTCTCCCTTTCATCTCATCCACCATTTCTCTCTCTCCCTCCCTCTCATCCACCATTTCTCTCTCCCTCCCTCCCTCTCAACCAACATTTCTCTCTCTCTCCCTCCCTCTCATCCACCATTTCTCTCTCTCTCCCTCCCTCTCATCCACCATTTCTCTCTCTCTCCCTCCCTTTCATCCACCATTTCTCTCTCTCTCTCCCTCCCTCCCTCTCATCCACCATTTCTCTCTCTCTCCCTCCCTCTCATCCACCATTTCTCTCTCCCTCCCTCCCTCTCATCCACCATTTCTCTCTCTCCCCCCTGCCCATCCACCATTTCTCTCTCTCCCCCCGCTCATCCACCATTTCTCTCTCTCTCTCCCTCCCTCTCATCCACCATTTCTCTCTCTCTGTCCCTCCCTCCCTCTCAGCCACCATTTCTCTCTCTCCCTCTCTCTCATCCACCATTTCTCTCTCTCTCCCTCCCTCTCATCCACCATTTCTCTCTCTCTCCCTCCCTTTCATCCACAATTTCTCTCTATCCCTCCCTCTCATCCACCATTTCTCTCTTTCTCTCCCTCCCTCTCATCCACCATTTCTCTCTCTCTCCCTCCCGCTCATCCACCATTTCTCTCTCTCTCCCTCCCTCTCATCCACCATTTCTCTCTCTCTCCCTCCCTCCCTCCCTCTCATCCACCATTTCTCTCTCTCTCCCTCCCTTTCATCCACCATTTCTCTCTCTCTCCCTCCCTCCCTCTCATCCACCATTTCTCTCTCTCTCCCTCCCTTTCATCCACCATTTTTCTCTCTCTCTCTCCCTCCCTCTCATCCACCATTTCTCTCTTTCTATACCTCCCTCTCATCCACCATTTCTCTCTCTATCCCTCCCACTCATCCACCATTTCTCTCTCTCTCCCTCCCGCTCATCCACCATTTATC